>NC_056741.1:175770878-175791744 GCF_019279795.1 Protopterus annectens | reverse complement strand
AGTGAAATGGACGGCAGACAAACATGACCACCTGTAAAGTGTAATGTATGGGTGGCCTCATGTGTGACTCCAACATAGGCAGCCCCAAATACTGTACACCCAACAGCCAGTGGAGCATGTAACGCCAACACCTGAACAGTACGTGGTCCTACAGCATACGGCGTTGCGTGCCTGCTCACACGCAAGATGTATACATATAAATATATATATATATATATATGTATATGCGAGTGTGTGTATATATAAATATATATATATGCATATATATATATATATATATATATATATATATATATATATATATATATATATATATAGATATATATATATATATATATATATTTCTATATATATATATATATATATATATATATATATATAGAAAAATATGTACACATATACATATATATACTACAGTTAAGACATGGAATTAGAGGGATATAAGGTGACTGAGATGTAACCCACGATATCTGTACATAGTATACATAGTATGACGGCAATCTGAACATCCGGGAGGTTCAACATAAGAGGATACCGCCAACCATGGAACTGGTAACATACAGATATGTATAACTGCGAGGCGGAAAGATCGCCAGAACACAGCACTGTAACAGTACATGTGCATGTAATAGTATGATGATATGAAGGGAGAGGTAGACACCGCCACTGGTGTTGTGGTCCACGTAGGTACTGTGTGCAACCATCCCCGTGAGTGCCGTAGTATGTGTACGTGCGCACTGAGGGTGTCGTGTGCGCCGCTGTGTGAGTGTAATGTGTGTGTGTCTGCAACATGTGTATGTTGGTGCCACGTCAGAGGCAGAGCGGAATATTAGGTGTAGGCATACGGTAAACCAGCCTCAGGCATATGTACAGTACTATTCCCAAAGTAGTAGTGACAGCCCCACCCTGGCTAGGTGTGTCGTGACATAGAACGATACAAAGTGAATATGTCCCAGATGGTAGCACAGGAATATTCCCCATATGAAATGGAAAGGACGTATGTAATAGGCATGCCTGTATGTACGACACTGATATGTTATTGGCAATATGATACGTCAGCAAAGTCACACAGCAATAGGTATGTATCGCGGAAACACATATGTGCTACCCCAGTACTGACCGTGGCCACGTGTCAGCCCGTAAACACCGCTGTGTGTTCTACAAGTGTCAAACAATCAATTCCCATCTGAATATGTGACAACCACTGGCAAACAGGCTATCCCAACAACGGGACCACAATGACTGCAAATATCTGGGACAGAATGACAAGGGATAGTTGTCACGTACACATAACCGCTGATATACCACAGATGTTACGGAGGTATACATGCATCAAGCTCACCTGCAGGTGATACCAACACCACATGACAACAGCCCAACCTACAATCCCATAACAAAAGACAATTAACTGTTAACTCTCCAAGTAGGGACTGAGCACACAGACAACTATACTGGTCATGTAGAGATGCAAGGCCCACAAACCGTATCCATGACGTACAACCACCGACATCCCTCACTGTAGATAATAAAGGAATACAAACTGTAACAGCAGCACAAACATACAGTCAGTCAATGACATCTGCATAACCACAACATATCGCATGGGGGACACAATTAAAGGCGGCTGCATAATTGCATGTGTTGTAGAAATGCAAACAATAGCCATGTTACAGTTTTGAATGCAATACTCCATTATTATATGTCGGCAGGACAGGTACACCCACTTGTTGAAACAAATACTACACCTGTCACACACAACACACGGGTGACATGAATGCAGACTATACTTGTTCCCATGCATAGCAGATGCAGTCACACATAACATAAGACAATACAGACCAAGCCCATGAAGGTAGGGCAAATATCCAACGCCCAGGCGGAGAATCCAATGATACCCCTGTATCAACACGTAATTACCGAATGGAGTAGATGCACAGGTGATATGCACGTAATTACTCACGTACACATAGCCGCTGATATACCACAGAAGTTACGGGGGTATACATGCAGCAAGGCCACCTGCAGATGATATTGGAACCAATTAACAACAGCCCAAGCTACACTCCCATAACAAAAGATGATTAACTGTTAACTCTCCAGGTAGGGATGGAGCACACAGTCAACTATACTGTCTATGTAGAGATGCAAGGCCCACAACCCGTATCCATCACGTACAACCACCGATATCCCCCACCGTACATATTAAAGGAATACAAACCATAATAGCAGCACAAACATACAGTCAGTCAATGACATCTGCATAACCACAACATATCGCGTGGGAGACACAATTAAAGGCGGATGCATACTTGCATGCGTTGTATAAAGGAATAAAACAGCCATGTTATGGTTTTGAATGCAATACTCCGTTATCATTCATCGCCAGGACAGGTACACCCACATGGCGAACTAAATAGTACACCTTACACACACAATCCACGGGTAAAATTACCTCGAAATTTACCTGTCACCACGCATAGCGGTTGCAGTTACACATAACATAACACAATACAGACCATCTCCATGAAGGTAGGGCAAATAGTCAACACCCAGGTGAGGAATCCAATTATACCCCAGTATCGACGCGTAATTTCTGAATGGAGTAGATGCACAGGTGATATGCACGTAATTACTCACTGAGGAACAGCAATTGGTGGGATGAATTCACATGTTGCAGGTATCGACGTATATAAGGATGACTCTCAGGATATTCAAACCGTATGCTCATACCGAAACAGCATTGTACTACCGAAAACGAAAGCAAACGGAAAAACGATACACGGAATGAAACACCAACAAGGTATGTAGAACACACGATATGTACGGTTGTGTAACGCATGATCTGTATGACTAAGCTGTACTGTATGTGAATGGTGGTTGTAATTAATTACACTTGTCCATAATGCAGAAAGTGGTGAAAGGTAGTTATGTAGTGATATCCTGCTGAGCATACCAACGCTTGTGGACACCGTGTGTACAGCAGTTGGACATCATGTACACAGCGGATACACCACGAGGGGTGCCACAGGGGGGCATTAGAGAGAACAATGCCATACCACACGCCGTTGCTGGCAGTGGATGTCCAACAAGGAAGTGCCATAGCAGGGGATAGTACATGTATGTATACTGTCACAGCACGCATGTGTATGGGCATATACCGTTGATGTCATACGTAAGGTGTGGCCGACGTGCAAGTATGCCCTGCATTAGGGGATACTATGTGAAATATGTGTAATGTAAAGCTGTCTAGGTAGATATGACAGATATCATACACAGTATCACAGGCATATCATGCATAACACAGGTATCGCCTATTGGTATGTACAATAACAGGATACATATGGCCTGTAGGTATGGGACAGAGTAGTAGCATGATAGCTAGCCGAAATGGAAGGGACACCAAGTAACCATGCCCAAAGGACCTGTAGCAGCTGCATAGGTGCACAGTGGGCAAAAATGCAGTCTGGCAGGTCCATGTGTAAGCACATGTGCAGTGTACACAGTAGTGTCACCTCTCCATGGTAGTGTCCTGAGAACAGCAAAGGCAGGTGTCAACTGCACGTCTACACAGTACCGCTGCTGTGGTGGTACCAGGACTACGTGTCACTCAAACAGCAAGGGAGGTATCACATGAACAGTGCTACTGTGTGTCCCTGCAGGATGTGCACAGGACCTATGTTCCACAGCATGGTGTGTGTTGTGTTTGTGGAAGTAACACAGAAGCCCAGCCCATGCAGTGTGGCGTGTGTGCACATATCCAGGAGCATTGCGTTCACACTGCCCACCGCAGATGTCATGTATGAGGAGTATACGCATCAGTAATGTGGAGGACATGGGCCGTGTCAGAGCAGACGACACCCCTGAGTATGTGGTATGCAGATGTGTACAGGTGTGTTGTCTGTATGTCAGCCGCATATGTAAACTGTCCGAGCCCAGTAAACATCGTGGCATGACAATGTTGTGCCATGTAAAGCTGTAGCTGTTGTTGAAGGTACACCATAAATGTGGTATTGTACCCTTGACTGTGTGTAGATGTGTGTAGTTCACAGGTACAATGGCTACCTATGTACCAGCATCACACACAGTACAGATAGGTGTGGCCTTGCAGAAGGGTATCCATGCCACAGTGGAATACGGTAACCACAGGACTGTGTGTGGCATATGTGTGTACTGCAACCATGTACAATGTGATATGTATGTACGGGACCAGTATCCATGTGATAGTCAGTGGGTGAATGTTGTTATGCAAAGGTGATGTGCATGCACCATGTGTCATGCATCCTGATGCCATGATACTCATATGATGTATCCGCCACACTGACACCCATATGGTTGGTATTGGTATGAGCTGGTGGAGCAATAATGGCGCTTGGTATGTAGGCGTGGGATATCTAGGCATGGACAGTACTCTGTGACAGTATGTTCTGTATGTAAGCATATAGTGAACATGAGGGGCCCCATGACTGAGGACTGTGTAATGCAATATGTACCTGACATGTAGTAGGTACTATGGTATGCTCGCACCACTGTGTGTCCTGTCCATGAGCCACATAGCATAACATCCTGAGACACTGGGTATGATGTGCAGGTGGATGTGTATGTTGTCAATACCAGAACGTGGAATGGTGCTGAAAGGCAATGTGAGGACAACGTATGATGTGTCGGCCTCCGTACCACCCTCAACTGCCCATGCAATGGTATGACAGGTGGCCAGCATGTGTATGTGCCTTGCTGTGGCATACACAAGCCCAACACGGGTGCTAGAAAAGGCCTGGAGGCCATCAATGTGTGTGTGAATCACGTTCGTGAGGATGTACCCCATTTCCATGCAGAATGGTCCAGTCATGGGTGTATGACTACAGTCCCACACGTGCAATGCAGTGCCACCCGTGGGTAGTGCGAGAAATGCCGCTGTGCGGCGGTCAGTGTCCACAATGTCCGACAACAGGCTAGCAGTGAATATAGTAGCCTGGTGCGGAGACATATACCGAACAGGTTGGTGGGACATTACAGCCAGGGACATTGGAAGGTGACATCGGCTCAGCGTCCCAGGACATATCGTGCGCATGTCAGTACTGTGTATGTGTCCACAGGGACACTACGATGTCCATGTACGGATTGCGACCCTGTAGTGAGTGAGAGGGTGTATTGTCAATAAGTACGCCATCGCCTGGCACGTTGCCAACATTAGCTCGGTCTGCAATGCTTGGGTGACTATTGTATGTGACAGCAGATGTGGATGCAGCCAAACAATACTGACATACTACCACAATGCCTGAGGCCCCACATAGCAATGTGCGGCAATCATGTTTAGGTAGCTAGCCTTGGAGTATGTGATGATGGACCTCGAGGACCCACCATGGCTGACATGTGATGCACCCCACACATGTGAATGTACACCACTGTGCAACAGCCTGCACATGTGGTTGTACATCATATGTGCATGGAACATGACCACCACAGTGGCGTCTGTGAACTGGTCAGTACCGCCATGTCTCCGTGTGGAATAGCATGGTTCCTGCAATTGTGTACATGCTACTGAAGCGCACTGTGGTATGTGTCAGCATATGTATGTGCAGTGTCCATCTGCTTGGGTGTCATGCCATGAACAACTGCTGTCAGCAGATGTCTGTAGTACTGGTTGTAGTACACATGTTCCGTGTATGCTGCAATGGGTGTGTTTCCAGGGTGTGGCTAGCAGGGCCATGTAGCATATGTGTTGAATCCACCAAAGAGGGGATAACTCCAGGTGTGTCACACCAGTCACATGGAGGTATTGTTCATGCTAAGGGTAGTGTAGGTATGGTATGTGTTGTGTAATGTGTCATCCAGATGAGCAGAGTGCATGACTCAAGCATGTGTAGGTACATGGGTGTCTATCCCAGGGAAGTGTGGGTTGCTATCAGCACATGGCAGTATTAGCTGTCTGATGCCCAATGTACACTATAACAACACAGACGGTATGTAACCTGTGGTGTACAATGTCGACTCTGTCGCGTGTTACAATGTGTATAGCGGTCACAAACACGGTTATCTGCACATGGAGCACCTATGATGCATTGTGTTAAGCAACTATCCAGGATGTGTGCAAAACAATGTGTGATGTGTGAACCCCTGAACTGTGGGTTTTCCAGTCCAGGTATGTGCCTGGAAGGTACGGTCCATGTACAATCCGTGCTCACAGGCGTGCTGCGCAGAGCATGGAGGCAGGTCCCAGTCACCGCAGAGATATGTGAGTGGTGCAATAGTGTGTGTGCCTCGCTTGTGTGCAGCACAGTGGAAGATGCAAGCATTGTTCCACATGACCCCATGCCGTGCCCGCCTGTTACAGCCCTGCCGGTGACAGTTATGTGAAACTGCCACACAGGCAGTATAGCATGTGAAGATGTACATGTGTGCTCTACACCCCAGGCCGATGGCTGCAGGTCATGAGTGCCACAGCATTGTGGTCGACCAGGACTGTCATAGCGGTCGGATACCACATGCCTGTACAATAACAGTAGGAGCATAGGCAACAGTTGCAGTGACACAGTAGGTCAATGTACAGTGTCCCCTGTGTCCAGACCACTGCCTACTGTACACCATGGCTAGACACACACGCAGAGGGCTATAACACCGGTGAGCCATTGCATGTCCCAGTACATGTAGTCTGTGTATTGCCATCACAGGGCAGTCACAATAACATGTTGTATGAGAGATATATTGTACCAGGTGATGTGTCATGTGTGCGTATGTTGAGTTGGAGAGGTGTTCACCCGTCCACAACACCTCAGTGCATGATGCCTTGTGTAACATGATGTGTGGAACTGCATTGTGATCCACAACAGGGTCATCAGTGACTGGTGCGTTGTGAATGGTGTAACCCATGGGTCTGCGGGATATACACTGGTGCTGTCGGCTGCCATGCTGGGGGCCACCAGTGGTGCCTACAGTGGTCATACAGACATACTGCATACATTGTCCTTGCAGGAATGTCCACTGTTGTAGATGATGTGGTACTACGTGATGGTAGGTGTGTGTTGTGAATGTTACCCATCCAGATGTGACCGTCAGGTGCAGTCATGGTTGTCGACAGCATCACCCCCATCCACAGCTGTCAGCACCCTGTCCCCAGAATGGGTAACAGTAGCCCTCGTACTGTGTGACTAATGTGCAGATGGCAGAACACCTACTACTGGCTGACTAACAGTGTCATCTAGGAAGGCTATATGACGGCTGGAATACACTGCTCTAATGTATAATTATGATATCCCAATGAATTACATTGATCCACATCTAGTAAGCCATGGCTGGCATGTAAACTGTGTACAACAATGACTGTGTGACAGACCCTTCCAATGTGGAGCCATGATGACCATGCACCCGTTAGAACACCAAATGAGGTACGTTGCATGTAATGATGTACAACTGACAGCTATGGGCACAGCATGGATGCAGAAGCACATCCCCTACAGGCAGTACTGCTCTACATTGGTAGGGGGGCATTGCACGAGTACATGTGACAGTTGCTGTATAGCCACATGTATGACATATCCGTCATATAGGGGTAACACTGGTACGTGACGGTCGGACATGCCTGTACATATGACCATGTCCCACAGGATATGTGTTACGTGTGTACAACACCTGTCGTACCTTTATCAAGCTGTGAAGTGTATGACTGCCAGTGTACCTGTGTGACATGTTGTGCAATGGGTGCAAAGGTACGCAGTAGCGCATTACATGCCCACATGTCCTGCACAAGTGCATAGCCTGAACATACAATACAAATAGGGTGTTGGATAATAGCAACCCACAAGAGGTGATGAGTATGGGTGGCAATGCACTATCACCTTTCCGGGTAAGGTATGCATGTCCATGACACATTAGCACCTGGGATGTTAGCAGTACAGCTGTACAGGGCGGCATGCATATTTGATTACAAATACCCTTGCGTGTTCCACCACTGGCCTGTTGACAGACAGACATCAACACAATGTGCAGCATTGACATGTACACAGCACATCACCGCTGGCTACAGTAGAACAGGGTTACTGTGTTGACATGTGCACAGAACATCAGCACCAGCCACAGTCGAACATGGTATGTGTTGAACCCCACCGTCATTGTAGCCCATGCCACAGACAGAAGTGTTATGCATCTGTGTATGTACGGCTGGGAATCACCCTGGCCTAGCGGTATAGCTGTGTAAGTGTTGCGAACAACATACTGAATGGGCTCTATGTGTGAGGTGTGCGTCATACGTGTATGGTCTGATGGATGATACCAGCAGTGCCCCCGCTATGTGAACATCCCTGTCCCCATAAATGAATACCTAGGCTGTGCTCAACACCATGGTCACTGTGGGAAGGATGGTGCCATACGGTGCACCCGCTGACATGGTGGTGACAGCAGGCACTGGGTGTAGACATATGAGGTACCCATGTCAGGCCGGGGTGCCATCCATGTGCACGGGATATCACTGTGCGGGCACATACAGCACTGTGTTGAACAATATCACAGCACATAGCACCTGTCAGGGGTAATGTGTATGCATGGATGTGCGATGCCTGCATGCACCATACACACCCCCACCATGCAGCATGCTGCCTACCTTGCAGAAGGATATTGTCCACACCATGATGATGGACATGCAACATGTCCATATACCCATATAAATGACATATGGAATGGACAGCCACCCTCCCAATACTGGTATCCCACAGGCTGGACACATCCATGTGCCATGTATGTGATATACCCTGCCAAACCATGCAACCCTGTCCAGCAAGGCCGCACGTGCCATCACAGTCATACATGGTGTGATGGCCACATGGCACATGCACTATCAACTGACCGGATCAGTAATGTGGCACTGATGCACCTTGTGGTGTCACAAGTGCTGTGTGACAGCATGTACAATGTGCGCGCGCACATGCTATGTATGACCATCCCTGCTAATGTCATATGATTAGACATTGTCCCATGTGTATCACATGTGCAATACAGGCGAGCCATGGCAGGATGTCCAACACCCGTACAGTGCTGAGTAGATGTATATGGCAAAACACATGCATGTACAGGTGTCCATGTGTATGTGTGCAGTGCCACTGCTGACGTCCATAACGGCTATGTCTGTGATGCTATGTGACATATACACAGCATCCAGGTGAACAGTAGAACTGTGCATACATTGGGCCACGTGTAGATTGGTATGAACACAGGTCCAAGCAGGTACACAAGTCCACAGCAGGTTACCATCTACATGGGGTATGTACAGTGTGATGAGTTGACACAGAGATATGATATGATACCCACTGCATAACGGTGTGACAGGTGTGACAGCAACACGTCAGCTGTGTCAGTGTCATGATGCGTCTCAGAGATTACTGTGCAGATGTCATACATGTCATAGCAATGTATGTTCAGCAGTATGCCAGTACATCAGTGTGAATGTGACCTGTCACCATCATTATGTCTTACAGATAATGCCTCGTTCACGACTGCCAGCCTTCAGCCGCCAGGAGGATGAAGTAATCATACCATTGCTCCATGACAACTATGATGTGCTATTCAGCCATGTTCCACAGCAAGTGCAGCAGCGGGATGACCTGTGGCAGGATATGCGCAGGAGGGTGAATGACGTGGGTGGCAACAACCGCACCTACCAGCAGGTACGCAGACACTGCACGGACCTCATACGGCATGCGAAACAGCGTGCCGCTGCAATCGCCAGAGAACAATTTGGAACAGGTGGTGGGCCACCAACCCAGCCCCCACTCACACACACAGAGGAGCTCCTGGCCAGTCTGGGGACACCCAGGGAATAGCATGCAGAAACACTAGCCGCCATCATGGAGGTGGGTGTCTCCTAACCAATGAGCCTGAAGCTACCTGGTAAGTCAGTCTTGCATATGAGTATGATATCCACTGTAGTTGTAGGTGTCACTGTACATCATGTAAAGTAACAACACATGCCAGGTATATGGGCACACAAGCCGCATACTACAGTATGCTACGTTGTGTATGCAGACGTGTGCATACCATATGCTATCACACAGGTACATGATGTCACTTGCACAGTGCGAACTGTGGCTGTCATACAGTCATGGATAATGTTTATACTGTTGTGTCGCCCCTATACAGGTACCTCTGGCGTGTCGCACAGACATGGGTCCGTCGCAGGTGAGACTGTTTGCAATATCGACCTGAAACATAAACATCACAGTCAAATTGCTTAGCCAACTTTACATTTCCCACAAACAGTAGAAATCTATCCGTTAACACTGTATTAGAAAAAAATATTAATGTTTTGTGTCTGTCTCCCACTGTCCACTCTTCTTTTTCTTTGAGGTTACTTTATTTCTTCACCCCCTCCCCTTCTGTTGCAGTACATTCATTTCCATCATCGTAAGTCTCATTAGCCAGGACAGAAGAGAAATCTGATGCTTACTTTTTGGCTTTGGCCACACTCTTCACAAGTTGAGTAAGGACAAGTTTGCTTAAAATATCCTGTTTTACACAAAGAAAGCAGTCCTTTATTTTTTAAGACACAACTACTATAATGCATGAAAAAGTTTGATTATCGAGGTGTTTTAAATTTTCACTACAGACAACTCCACATTACCTTCCCAGACCCAAGTCCAAAAATATTTTCTGAAAACTGTGCACAGCTTTACAATGTAGTTGTATCAATTATGCTGAAAAACAATGCAAACCATACAACCAAAAAACACAACACTTGCAGGAAATGATACATTTTCTTTTTACTAGTTGTTTTATGCTTACAGGCATACTGTGTACTATAACTAATACAATCATGCTCCCTGAATCCATCAGTCCTGTAATTCTTTCCCCTCTTCTCTCTGCCACATTGCATTTGACAAGTTTAGTAACAGCACAGTCGCAGATTCTATCTACAGTTCTAGTGCTTAGAAATCCAGCATTGTTACATTCTCCAGACATTATTTTTTGTACACTTTGCAAGCTAACAGTAATAGTTCTTAAAGGTATAATATTGCTGTCTCTATTTGTGTTGTACCTGGCTATATGTTCTTTTCTATAACTTTAAAATAAATCAGCTTAGTTAACTTTTTTTCATGTTTGGAGGCAAAGCAACATAATTAGGAGAAGGTGTTTTTTTTAGTCTTTAAAAATGCAAAGCAGTCACTGTCTGGATTCACTTACTTTCGGAAAGTAAAATACTCCTGTACGTCTGAAATTACTTGTAATTCACCAGTAACTACATGACATGTAGTTGGATAAGGTACACATACTAAAACTAACCCTTGTAGAAGGTCTCCAACCTGTGGTCTGTGCATAATTTTACAGAATAAACAATCTTTTTTTCCCCAGAGACTAGAAAGCTGAAGCATGTTTATTATACTGTACATACAGTTGCTGTGTCCAGCTATCATGACCACTCCCCCCCCCAACATCCACCCCATACCACAAAACCTGATAGGGCAAGAAATCTGGTAAAGCCTAAATAAAATGAAGTGGAAAAAGCCCCAAAAGGACAAATTTTAAAAACTGCTCTTATAAACTTAGAAAGTTGCAATAACAGGATTTGAGTTAGGATGCATTTTCTGAAGGATATGAACTCTGAAACTCAAGTGTATGTCACCATTTAGCTTAGTAGGTTATTAAAACTAAGCATTTTTTTAAGAGAGGAATTTGTGCAGTTACAATGCTGCAGACCCAGTGGTATATCAGAAGATGAGAATCCATACAAGAGCTCATAAAATAAAGTCCCTCCTGACTGTACATAAGAAAAAAATAGAAAATTATGCTGAACCTAAAAAGTACCTTTGACTGGTAAACTACTGAACTTTAGCTCTAGCTGTGCAATTGAAAGTATGAGGAATCCAAGAAAAATGTTGATTAGATATGGACTACATTCATGTTGATTCTCTATCCATTTAGCAAAGCAATTAGTGCGACACAAAACTGATATAGGTCACTACACTCAGAAACGTATAATGCACTGCTTATAATCTTTATTTATTAAGGAAACAATATCACCATGATTTGCAGTTTAAAGGTATACATAACCACAATGACACAATATGAAATTGTTTCACACAGGACTAGGAGGACTGTGTTTCTTGAAATTGGACAAACATACATTAAAACACAAAGGCAGAAATGCTCACACTCTACACAGCCTGCACACATTCTTGCATTCAGCAGATGACCAGAACTGGTTCTGTTTCTGGTTCTGGTTCTAATCAAGTGATTAGGAGATTACCTCAAAGCAGAATCTTTGAAGTGTATCTTAATTAAATACTATTAGAAACGGGGAGTGTTTTTGCTGGGAAATCTTTTTTTTCCTTCTCATTAACAGTATACTCTATGTCTGATACTACACATCAAATGCACTCATTACATAAGTGATGTAGTGTTTATATTAAACTCACAAAATTACTTAGCTTACCTTTTTCTATGTTGTAGTGTAGTCAGTGTGTACTCCGAAATAAAATAAATCCTCTCTCCACGATCTCGCTCCTTCCTTCAGCTTTACCAGAAATATTAAAAACGACCAAACGGTGTTTTCGCACATGCGCATACCAGCGAAAAGACGCTGGTATGAAAAAAACGTGAAAAAAAGAAAGTTGGCGCATGTGCAGAACAGCAAAAGTACGCGGATGTGTAAACACACGGAAAAAAAGTTAAATTAAAATTAAATTTAAATTTAAGGGTCGCGGGCCGCATGGAAGAGCTCTGAGGGCTGCATGCGGCCCGCGGGCCGCGGGTTGGACACTCCTGCATTAGATGGTTCACTAATTGGCTCACTAAAAGAACACATATAGTCAAAATAGGGGAATCCACCTCCAACAGCAAACCTGTAACCAGTGGTGTTCCACAGGGATCAGTCCTGGGAACTCTACTATTTGAAATATATTCCTCCAAAGTACAAGCAAAAACTAAAGGTCTGTGGTTGACAAAGTTTGCTGATGACTGCCAGCTGGGAGCAGTCATAGAATCTCCAAATGATGTCAACATCCTACAAGAGGGTCTTACATAAACAAATGATTGGTGCTAAAATCATAGTCTTAAACTCAATGCAAAAAATGTATTATCATCCCTTTCAGTAAGAACAATGTTCCTGCTAACTACCACATCGATAGCAACACCCTAAGTACGCACTCAGTGGTGAGATACCTGGGCACACAAGTAGACAGCAACATTATATTTGATTACCATGTCTCCACAGTGGTAAGAAGGACAGTTCTATATTGCTCATCTCATAAGTAAGGACATTGCCTCCAGAAAAAAAAAAGAAGTTGTAACCTCCCTGAACTCTTCCCTCATCAGGCCAAAAATTGAGTACATTGACCCTTTTGGTATGTATCTTTCCAAGTACCTGCAGCAATTGGAAGACCACAAAAGTTCCTCAGAAGGAAAATGTAAGGTCTTCAGCAGCTGTCCTATGTGGTGCATCTTAAATCACTATCACTTTATTCTGTTTCATACAAACTCTTCAGAGGTGATCTCTGCCTTGCATATAAGGCAATCTCTGATCCTGCTTTATTGGAAATGCTGCATATCCGCAAGTCAAATGGTACATGGGTTACTCACTCTAAAGACCTTAACCTGGCATGTGACATTAATAGAATCTGCTGGAGGGACAGATTGTCTCTCAGTGGTTACCACACCTTTGGAACAGACTCCCACTTTATGTCAAACAAAGCATCTCACTGGCCTTCTTCAAACACAATCTGGATGATTGGATAGGTAGCCATAAATTCACCCTGGGGGTTCCACCTGTGTCTCTCTTGGACAGGGTAATAGTTGTTGATTGTGAAAATAAGAGTAGTACTTGGCTAGGTTTCTAAGAAC
This sequence comes from Protopterus annectens, assembly GCF_019279795.1. Lineage (NCBI taxonomy): Eukaryota > Metazoa > Chordata > Ceratodontiformes > Protopteridae > Protopterus > Protopterus annectens. Next base: position 175,777,923 of record NC_056741.1, on the reverse strand, counting down.
CCTAGGGCCATTAACTTATTATGACTGGTGCTAATGTTTTTTTTGTGCATGGTTACTAATAACTGAATTAGTCATCCAATTCCTAGTAATATGCCTGTAATCAGTAATGCTCTGCTAACATCAGCTCTTCACCTGCAGGGTTAGTAAACCAGCATCTGTTTCTTAAAAAAGGTGCTGCCTGTTTTCTTGGCCTGTTAAGAAACCAGCCAGTATGCTTACATTTTGGCCTGCTGTGATTTACAATCCACGTAGGAGAAATATGTCTGAAACTGTTCTCTTGGTTTACTTCATCCATAGCATTTCTTTAGAGAAGCATATTCCACTTATCGAACTGTATCTTACTGAAATTGGTACACCTTGTTTGCTGTAGCATAGACTAGATCCAGGCCTGCTGAATCTAGCTTTGCTTATATGCTTGTTGTTTGCTTGTTATTTCCCTGGAACGCTAATTCCACCTAATACGTGGTTCTCAGCGCTTCTGTGGATCACTAGTGATATCTACATTGCTTACTGTACTTATTTCCTTGTTTCACTTGAAAGAAAGTTACTGTTTGTTGTTTTTGCATTTAAGTTACCTGTAACACATTGCACTTAAGTTACCTGGCACTTGCTCACTAAAGCAATTATATAAGTCAGCACTAAAAATTAAAAGCACTACACCCTCAATCCCCACTGGCCCTTCTTTTCAATTATTAAGGAATTCCCAATATTATTCTAGCATGTCCAAAAGTCAGTTGTCAATCTCCTCTCCAGTCCAGCTGGTGAATCTGAGAATCTTGAGGCAATGTTACAACTGCCTCATGTACACAGACAACCCTCTCCTCCTCCCAACAAATTCCAACACATGTGAGAGATGCAACCATATAGCCAAACTGGAGGCTAAGCTCTCAACTCAGTACTGGCATAACCAGTCAGGAGGAGAAGGAAACCACACTCACTACAATTCCAGTCTCACATAGACCTACCACGACAGCAAACCAAACACATAATCACACAAAAACATACTCGGAGGCTCTAAATAAAGATCTGCCTAAGCAGTAGAGACCTCCAAAGCAGACACCCAAGCAACCGCTACCCCAAAACAAAACACATGCAACACATATCTCACAAAGCCAGTGTGCCAAACAGTCACAGTCCTTAAGACTAAACAACACACCTGATACACTTGTAATAGGTGACTCTATCGTCAGGGACACTGACGTCCCGCTCACCAGGCTGAACAAGGAGAGGGTCACGGTGAGCAGCCTGTCGGGCGCTAGGATCCGCCACATAACACAAGCACTCAGGTCACTCCAAGGCAAGTACAAATATGACTCAGTCATTGACCATGCTGGTGTGAATGACCTGAGATGTACCTCCCTGGACTACATGAAAAGAGACATAAAGGATCTCCATGAGCATGTAGCCCAGGCCGGTATGACCCTGACCTTGAGTAGCATCTTACCCTCACCAAGAATGATGCCACAATATGAAGACAAGATGATCAATTTCAACAATTGGCTTAAGTACTGGTGTCATTCAAAGGGGATCCAGTGCCTGTCAGCTTGGGATGATATGCTCAACAAGCCACAATGCTTCGCTAGGGACGGCTTGCACCTATCACCCTTGGGCTTTCAGATATTGGCAAAGGCTCTTGCTACCCCCATAGTGCCTTTTTTAGGAAAGGCTCAAAAGACAAACCCACCTCCGTAGGTATCACAAGGGATAAGAAACTAAGAGTAATGCTACTCAACGCCAGAAGTCTAAACCTCAAGATGCATGCACTCAAAACTCTCCTTAGCATGGAGAACATCGATATCTGTGCAGTAACAGAAACCTGGTTCAGGGCTCCCGAGAGCACCCCAGCCCTACCAGGTTATACCTCATACCATGCTTTTCGGCCCCAAAGCTTGGACCGAACCACAAAAGGAGGGGGAGTATCGATATTCTTCAAAGATACCCACACCTCCAGGTTGGTGGCAAAGCACGAAGCATCAGAGACTATCCATGTGAAACTAACAGTGGGTAAAACTGCCTTCCAGTTTATAGCCTGCTACAGACCATCCTCCCAAACCCAGGAACCCCACTCAGCCTTCCTGAGAACACTGGAAAATATGAAGGTCTCTCCAAACACCATTATATTGGGTGACTTCAACAACCCAAACATAGACTGGGAGCATTACTCTAGCTCCAACACCCTAGCCCAAAGGTTCCTAGAATTTATAAACTCAAATGCTATGGAACAACTTGTTACCATTCCCACAAGAGGGGAAAACATACTGGACCTGATCATCACCAACATGGAGACTCTATGCTCCAGACCAGAAGTGTATCCCTCACTGGTAAGATCAGACCATAAACTAATTTCACTGGATATTCACATCCCGACCCCACCCCCTGCCCAGAAAACCACAGTGAAAAACTTCTCTAAAGCAAATTTCACACTCCTCAAAACTGAGGTGGAATCCTTCAAAGCCCCCGGGCCTGTGGAAAATACGGCCCAGACCGCAGAATCCTTTATAAATGTATTCTATGAACACCTTCAGGAATGCATGGATCATGCGATCCCATATAAAACCAAGACCCAATCCTCCAAAGGCAGAAGTCCTGTCTGGTGGACCCCAGCCATAAACAAACTATACAATAGAAGGAGGAAGCTACTGATATAAAGGTTGACACCTAGCTGTGCGAGTTTGTCAATGATAACTGAGTGGGGGATACTGTCAAAAGCCACGGCTAAGTCTAGATAGGCTGTATACACAGGTTTCCTCCCATTCATAGCCTTGGGACTGTCTCAAAGAAGTCCACAGTGTTTAACAGGCATGATCTCCCTTTGACAAATCCAAACTGAGTAGGGTCAAGTGTTTGGAGATTACCTATATCTTGTTGATAAGGTCCATGATGATTCACTTCATAGCCTTGCAGATAACACTAGTTAGGCTAATAGTTCTATAGTTCCTGGGGTCAGTGGAAGTACCCCCTTTGTGCAAGGGAATAACAGTAGCCATTTTCCATTCAGCTGGGATGAAGCCAGTGCTTAAACTATGATTGAAAAGAGTACCCAATGGTGTTGCTAATTCTTGTTGGAGCCCATGTAGGACACAGCCTGGGATGTTATCAGGTCCCATAGCTGCTGCGTTTTTAGTCTTAGAGAGGGTGCTTATGACCTGCTGTTTAGAGATACAAGATATGGGAAAGGTGGTAGGGATGTCATGGGGTATGTGTGGTGGAGACAGGGGAGTGATGTTTTCACAGAACCTGTCAACCAACAGGTTAGCTATGTCCACAGGGTCAGTATATGTGGTATCATTAACTACCAGTTCAGCACAAAGCTGGGCCTTTCCTTTTAAGTTACAGATGTAATTAAAGAATGCTTTGTGGCTGTCCTTAGTTGAAGAAGCTAATTTGGATTCATAGTTTGCTTTGGAGGACTTCACAAGAAGTCTTATTTGCTTGTTTAAGCTGAAGAGAAAGTGTTTCCAGTTTAAAGCTCACTCTCTCTTACTCTTAGACAGCAATTTCTTCCTCTTATTGTAAAGCCTGTTAATGGCAGTTGTCCACCAGGCAAGTTTGCTCTTCCTTGAGAAGCGTGTTTTGGTTCTATCAGGTATGGCCAAGTCAATGCAGTTATACAGGTGTTGGTATAAAGCACTGGTGAAGAACTAAGCATAGTTGCGAGTTCTATCTGGGGGGTGTGCAGTGAAGCTATTTATACCATCCCGTAAGAGGTTATAATCTGCTTTAGAGCAGTTTTTTAGTTTAGTTGCTGCTGGGACAGGGGGAGGTCAGGTGTGAAATTTACTTTGAATGAGACTTATTTGTGGTCAGATCTCACAAGGGAAGACCTCACAGTAGGGGTGCTACAGTAATCCCCCATATTGGTAAGCACCAGATCCAGGATATTGGCACCCCTTGTGGGGATGTCAACCAGCTGATTGAGGGTACTGGAGTTAACAAAGTCAAGGAACCTTTGGTCATGTGAGTTTGAGCACAAGTAATTTACTCAGTCAATGGATGGGTAGTTAAAGTCACCCCAAACCATGGTGTTTGGATGTATTTTGATATACTCAAGTAGATCCAAATAGGCAGAATGGGTGTCCTGATTCATAGAGGGAATCCTGTAGCTTGCAATGACTTGAATATGTGTCCTACCAACATTTAATTGTACCTGAAGTATCTCAAGGGAATCACACTATTTAATCAATCTGGAGCTGTATTTACTTTTAATGAAGAAATCAAGAAAACAAAAAAATCCAATGAACTTGTAAAACATCAAGGATAGAAGCAGTCTCCAAGGAATCAAACCCTTTATTGTGAAATATACACAGAAATAAGTGCTTTCATCTCTGTAACAATACCAAAGAGACTTCATCAGATTCACAGTCATTAAAAACCTTCAAGTTTAAATACCATCAAATCATTCTCATCATCACTTGAACCAATTAAGATTTAAAGTAACATTTAAAGAATAAATAATTAAAATAATGAACCTAGCTCATTTAATAATAATTTAAAACATTTACACATAGCAAAAGCCTTAAAAGACATCTAATAGAGGCCATATTCCCCGGGATTCATGAACCTTGCGCCAGGCGCACGCATAGCATAGGCGTTATAATGCCAAATATGGCCGTCGAGCGATCCAGGTATGACTCAATTCCACGTGCACTACCGGCGTATGCCAGATCTGCGCAGCCCCCGGCGTAGGTATGCTAAACACCCTATGTGCGGTGTGTCACCATGCAAATGAAGGCATATAGCGATTCACGAAGTGGTGCAGGCGTAGCATAAGCCCACGGCAATGTAAACCAAAAAAAAAAACGGTTTACATTTCCACAAACATAACATCAGAGTAATGGAAGGGTGTCAGACCCAGGTATCACACTGTTAACATATGCCAATGGCGAAATACACAGACAATGGCAAAAGAAAACATGCACAACACGTAAATAACAACTTAAATGGCATGTCCACAGTAACTCACATCAGAACCCAAGGACATGTTTGCGGAAGGTGCAACACAATGAAATAATATAACAATGTTATAAAACAGCAGCGTAACAGATAGCAGGTTCACAGCATAATACACCATGGTATGCATGGAACGCCACAACCACGGTGCAAGGGTTGCCAAGGACTCGCGGCAGTGTTCGGCATGGTAACCATGAATTAGTAGTCAATGCCATGCAAATGAGGCAGATAATACTGAATCGCAAATCCCCCGCCGGCGGAAGGCTGTACCAAACGGCGCAGCAGTAATACACCGAGGAGTGGCTCAGAGGGAATACATGTCATCTGCAGAGGGGTGTGCCACCGTAGCAGGAAGCACATTGGAGCACAGCAAACCTGGGCTGTACATCGCAAATCACAGCTGCAGGACCGGGGTGTGGGGTAATAGTTCAGCTGAGAGCACACAATGCGCGCAGAACTGCATGTGTACGAGGATGACTACGTTCCCAGAACCTAGTCATGTGACGCCCGCCCCGCAAACAACATCGGAAACAGGAAGGTGATGTTAACAATATGAGGAAATGCGGAAGAAGTGTAATTGGAGTACTAATGAGCAATCAACAGTAATCAACCCACGAAGACCAATCGGTGGCAGCTGACAACTCTGCATGCCGAAACCTGCAAAATGGGATAGGGGAGGCATATGAATGCAAAGAAAGTAGGGGAGGTAGCAGATTGCAAAGATAGAAGACCTGACACAGCAGAGCAAAGCAGACAGGCAACACAACGGCGGCAGCACACAAAACGCATGATATGCCATGTCTCAGAAAGTACAAATGACGGTGCTCTGCAGGATGCATGCCAGAAAATAGTAGGTGCAACGTGCAGAAATAGTAAGGGAAGGTCGAAAGGTAATCCATGGCAGGCAAGAGTAATGCAACACCAAAGGCAACAGCGTTGTAGTTCCATCAGTAAAACACGGAAGATAACCCCTAGATACGGCCGTACAAACACACCCTATGACATCATCGGTGTGCACAGCACAATAGTATAAAGTGTGAATGCACACAACACACAGCCATGTATTCCCAAATGCCGCACCATAGGTGTAAACACATGGGGAACTTTTAAAATGTACATGTTGGGTGCTGCCGTGGCTGTGATCCATCAGCATGTGTTAGAGACAGACGGTGTTGTGGAAGAGGATGCCGACAACCACCTCAGGCCTCGGAGGAGAAGGAGAGAGTTCAGACCAAGGGTAACCAACCAGGGGCTACAAGACCTGGAGATAGTAGAGCGTTACAGGGTGGACAGGGACACGTTACAGCAAATAGTGGAGCTGTGCCAGCCACGCCTGAGAACAAGAAACAACAGAGGGGAACCCATCCCAGTGGACACAAAGGTATGTGTAAGCTTGCGAAAACTGGCCACAGGTACCTTTCAAAAGCCAACTGAAGATATAATGGGCATCTCACAGGCATCAGCATCCAGGGTACTACACCAGTTCCTGGATGCCATGTTACCACATGCCAATGAGCATATATACTTCCCCAGATCTCAGGAGGATTTGGCTAGCAATATGCGCCACTTCCACCGTGTGGCACAATACCCGGAGGTTCTGGGTGCGATAGACTGTACGCACATACAAATCAAGTCACCACCTGGCGAGCAGGGTAGACACTGCATAAACCGCAAGGGATTCCACTCCATCAATTGCCAGGTCATGTGCAATGCTTAGGGCATTATCATGGATGTGTGTGCTGGCAGCCCTGGAAGCTACCACGACTCCCATATTTGGCATGCCTCACAGCTGTATCAGGTATTTGCCAGGGGGGACATCCCACAAGGCCATCTCGTGGGGGATGCTGGCTATGCACTGGAGCCGTGGATGATGACTCCCATCAGAAATGCACACACACACATGCAAGAACACCATAATGAGGCACACGCACAAACCAGAATAATCATAGAGCGTGTGTTCTGGATGCTGAAATCACGGTTCCGGTGCTTGGATACATCTGGTGGAGCCTTGCAGTACTCTCCAGGCACATGTGCCCACATATTCATAGTATGTGCCATGCTACATAATATGATCCTGTGGAAGCAGCTGGGGATG
>NC_056741.1:175714733-175770378 GCF_019279795.1 Protopterus annectens | reverse complement strand
ACCAGTAACAAGGGGTTTTGGCAAGCAAGTTCCTCTGTACCCTAGGGCACTTCTCCAAACATTTCTGTTTGCACCTACAAGCAACTTGCCTAAACCTGTCTTCCAGCTCTTGCTGCAAGTGGACAATTTATTTATTTATTTGCACCCTTTTCAACCACATCCCAGGCACAGAAGCCACAGTAGAGCACATAAACAGATAAATGACATGCAATGCATTCACTAAATACATGAAAAGATAGATATAATTTTACAAGGTAAAGAGAGGAACTACATTGCAAGTAGTGCAATCATTAAATATAAAAACACATTCATATAATTTTACAAGGCAAAGAGACTAGCACATTGCAAAAAATCAGTGGTAGGTGGTGATTTCAAAGCAAGGGGTCTGGGTGTGCTGCTAACTGGAATGAGGTGGGGTTGTATTACAGCATGTTAATATCCATTACCTGCTATCAAACAACAGATGCAGTCATTCACTTTCATCTAGATGCTGCCTTAATACCATTGCACCATGCCTACCATGCTTTGCTAACTATATACACATATCAGATGTTTGACTTACAGTCAAGAAAGCCAGCCTTAGATGAAATGCAGCCCTTGACAAAGGACATCATGCCCCATAAGGTTCTGGTTGCTCTGATGTACATCTTAGATTTTTTTTACAACATTTTGATTTACTGATGGCCTAAACAAAAATTCACTAGTGAGAGTCAGTAACATGGTGAAATTGGGCTAAAGCTCTAACTATGCCCAGGCTACTCAGGTTCAGTTAGTAGCTTGAGGCACTGGCAGAGAGGGATGGGTGTGTTCATTATGGGGGAGCATTTGCATAGGGACTCCCTTGTGGGTGACATGATCAACAGAGGAGAGAAACCCTCAGACATAAAAAGGTGAATTCAAGGGAGGCAGTAAGTCATAAAATAACAAAAATAAATAAATCTTTCCAGCATGCTGGATGATGGTGAGCCAGGATGTCCTGATCTTCATGTCAGCCCTGACATAAGTCAATGGCAGGAAAGATCAGCAAATCTGTCAAAAGAGGAAAGACTTTGGGATTCCCATTTGTCAACTGCAGGAAGGGAAAAAAATAGGTGTGTGGCCACCACTCATGTTAGAAGTAAAACTTCTGTAATGAAGTGCAAAAATGTACTTATTTGGAAAAGTGTGTGTGTGTGTGTGTGTGTGTGTGTGTGTGTGTGTGTGTGTGAGTGTGTGTTCATTTTCACACTTCATTACAGAAGTTTTGCTTCTGACATATGCGGCAACCAAGCACATATTTTCTTTTGACCAACTGCTGTGATTTTAAAGGTATAAGTATGATTCAAAGCTCAAACGTTTTGTGGCATGTACCATACTAGTTTTGGTTTGCATTTTCTAAAAGAATGTATTCTGCATTTCCAGACTGTCATATGTTTGTTACACTTGTCTGAGTTAAAACAGGAGATGATGACCAATGCAATATTAAGTTTTCAAATCAGCCTTCAAAACGCAGGTTTTTAACTGAAGTCCTTTGTGTATGTGTTGTGTATGTGTTGCTGATCCTGAAATTTGTCCTTAATATTTTAAAGTTATTCCCAGAATCAGTCAGAAATATCTGTTAGAGCAATTTTCCTTGGGGTATAACTTGAAAAGCCTAACTTCAGAAAAGAGCCTTTTTTACTCGTTTCAGTCATTACTAAATAACACAGAATAACAAAATCACCTCCATGAATGACATCCTGCAAGACGTTGACTCATAATATTGCCTTACCCATCATAAAATGTGAGCTTGTAAGAAAGCAATCAGGATTCCCTAATTACATAATCGTAAGCATTCCAGTTACACGTCTTGTTTTATCTGAAAATCACTTTTTTTTACTAAGTGTGTAGCAACATGTAAAATGTGCTCAGCCATTCCCTATTAACATAGTCATATGTAGAAATATACATTTTGAGGGGCAGTTCCTCATTTTGAGCCACATATAGAAGCATTCATTTGGGGATGCTTTCTGTGCTCTGCACAAATCTGGGTAGATTGTTTTGCACGCATGCAGTCTGAACTGTGTAAAACATACAAGTATTTTTCCTGCTGGGATTTTGTGTCCACTTTGAACAAGTTAGACAGAGATGCAGTTCCTGGCCCTAGGTTCATGCTGTCATTTGGATGAAGGCAGCACACCCTTTAATGCTGGTTTGCTTGCATCCAGATTAATAAATTGTGTGTCTTGATACTGATATGAATAGCATGACATTCCAAAACAGGAAAATGCATGGCCATTTAATCTCACATAATGCCTCATTGCTCAGGTTATGCATTTTTTTCTTACATAATGCCTCATTGCTCAGGTTTTGCATTTTTTTTCTTACATTGGTGAGTGGTTTCTTTTTATCCTGCACTTAGAACTAACACCATTAACTAATTAAAATGAAATATATAATAAGACGGCAAGGAAATGCACTTATTCATCACCACCAGTGGCTTACACTAGTCTTGTAAAATTGCTGGAGTTCTGCTACATTTCCTTGCTAATGAGCATGCTTATTTGACTCTATGGGGGTCAACAATGACTTCCAGTTGTAAATTATAATATAAAACCTAAGTCCACTAAGACAGCTTTATTAATTCAGATGCACCTTGGTATATTAATAAATATGGATACATTTTTGTGGAAGAGAAAGCAGTTCTAGACAGAGCTGTCTGCAGCAGGTTAAAAGGACGCACAAATGTGAAATATCTGAAATTTAGCTAGATGTTTCAAAAAACGTTTGAAATTCCAAAGCATAAACAGTACACCCTAAGGAAAGGGGTCTTGTTTTAAAATTCAGCCGGACTTCAAAACTGTCAGAGTGTGTGTGTGTGTGTGTGTGTGTGTGTGTGTGTGTGTGTGTGTGTGTGTGTGTGTGTGTGTGTGTGTGTGTGTGTGGATATGGGTGTGCAAGGGGGGGTGTTCACTCACTCTAACACTTCATTGTGCATGTGCATGTGCCGCTCGCTTGTGTGTGTGTTTGAAAAGTTGAAGCAGAAGTAGGGAAGTCAACCTCATCCCTTATTAACTTTTGTATTTCAGTTTCACTTTTCCGTTGCACTCTGAGCTCTCACACCATCCCATAAGAAGTTTCACTTCACAAATTTTACAAGGAACTAAAATTCAGTCAAAACTTAATGTTCGAGGTTAATAAAATGTTAGTTTGCTAGTAAGCTGAGAAGACAAATTCAAAGGTATATAAATCCTGTCTGAGATTACTGCCTGCCTTTCTGGTCCTCCATCTGTGTACCCCTCTGATGTTATATTGGAAAAAAAGTAAAGTACAAATGACCAGAAGAATATATTATACATCCCGGTATGGGAGAAGAAATAAGAGCATATGGATAAAACCCACACAGAGACAGGGAGTACACTCAGATTCCATACAGAGATAAGGAGTATATTCATACTATACACAGAGATAGGGAGTACATTCATACTCAACATACAGACAGGGAGTACCTTCACACTCCACACAGGTACGGGAGTACATTCATACTTTACATAGAGAGAAGAAGTTCATTCATTCTCCACATAGAGACAGGGTGTACATTCACACTCCACGCAGGGACAGGGAGTGCATTCATACTCCACACAGGGACAAAAACTGCATTCATACTCCATACAGATACAAGGAGTACATTCACACTCCACACAGGGACAGGGAGTACATCCATACTGCACACAGAGATAGGGAGTACATTCATACTCTGCACAAGGACAGGAAGTACAGTCATATTCCACACTGAGACAGGGACTGGATTCACACTCCACACACAGACAGGAAGTGCATTCATATTCCATACAGAGACAAGCCATACATTCATACTTCACACAGAGACAGGGAGTACTTTCACACTCCACAGAGAAATAGGGAGTACATTCACACTTTACACAGAAATAGGGAATACATTCATACTCCACACAGATGTGGAGTACATTTATGCTGCACACAAATATGAGGAGTACATTTGTACACCACACAGAGATAGGGAGTACATTCATACTCCACACAGGGACAGGGAGTACAGTCATACTCTGCCCAGAGACAGTTAATACATTCATACTCCACATGGAGACCAGGTGTACATTCACACTCCACACAGAAAGAATCACAGCCAAAAACTCAACCAGAGAACCAAGTGTTGTTAAATGGCACTGGACAATGTAATATCCTACCAATGATCATTTGCTATCATACATGTCCTGCCCAAACCACCAATGGTTTGCACTTGTTTATTAGAATGATGATGTTTGACTGTAATGGAGATTGAAAGGGATTATGGTTAACATGCTACTTTTAGATGCACTGCAACCTTTCTTTCACATACACGAAGGAATTGCCATCACAAACAATCCTCATACTGCTCAGTTACAGCCACTTTACTGAATGTACACAGCTCAAATATCTGGCCGCATTAAAATATCCACAGAAGCTTGTCGGTAAAGTATTCCAATTGACTTCACACAAATGATTTCTTCCAAGGCAAAATAATAACTTCTTAACCATACCAAATGATGACAACCATTTTTACCATTAAACAAACCCTGCGGAATTTATCTTCACAGCTTCCTGCTGTCACAATAATGTGTGTAAAACACTGCATTCCACCCACATATAAGTCTCAGACTCTTATTTCAAAAATCAAGGAAAAAGCTAAAAAGTAATGGTGGACAAAGGACCAAAGTCAGTGGGCAGGATTCACAAAGCCTCCGTGTAAGAGTTACAAGGCTTACACGGAGGCTGCAGTTAAACGGTGTGACGTCAGCATGCCATGCATATGCATGAGGGCATGCTGAATCACACTTAAGGCTAACATGGTCCGTGTAAGACAGTAGGGGGCATGTCCGTAGGGCGAGCCCTGCAAACGGACACGCCCCCAGAAGAGTACAAGTCACGAAAGTAAACCCCCATGACAGAGTCCGTGTAAATGTGAATAAACACAACACAACACATGCCCCCACAGACTATGAACATAAAATGTAAAAATTAACATGTTATATATTTTTTTATAAGTTTTAAAGATGTTTGCCCGTGAGTGCGCTTGTTTGCACGGGCGTGCCCGTCGCTTAGCCACAGTTAGCAGTCAGTGGAAAAGCATATAAGAACTAAATATGCAAAGTAATCCAAGAAGCAATAGCGTAGCAATAGAGAAGTCGGCTGAAGAGGAGGCAGTCATGGTTCGAGCCCCCACAACATCAATTTTTATTTTTAGTGAAATAAGCATGAAACAATTCCCTGACATGTATGCACTTATATAAAATTATATATTATGTAAAATGTAATGAAATGGGCCATGTATTTTGAAGAAATGTGAGATAATAAAAAAAAAAAAAAAATGCCAGATGTGCCTATAGCTGAGCTACAGTCTAACAAGTTGAGGATATCTGCCTGTAAGTGAGCAGTGTTTTAACAGGTGTAAAATGAGTGCCTGTAGGTGAGCAGTGTTTTAACAGGTGTAAAATGAGTGCTCGGGGTTGAGCAGCATTTTAACATGCTGAAACTGTGTGCCCATAGCTGAGCTGAGCATAATATGCGTGCTGACAGCCAAACGACACGTAAACCGGCGTAACCCGTTTGCGTGGAGCTGCGCACCGCGCCAACAAGCTAACCGGCGGGCAACGTTGAGGAAGCTGTATCAAACTGGTTGGAGAGGACGGATCAACAAAGCTGCTGTATGCAGACAATGCAGCAGTACAGGCAGACTCTGAGCTAGAACTTCAGCAAAGGATAGGAGAACGGAAAGCAAATCTGAAGGCACATGGGATGAAACTAAGCACAGATAAGATGGGGTTATGGCAGTAAATTGGGGAAATCAGAAGAAGCTGAGAATAGAGATAGAAGGGAAGATAGTGGAACAGGTAAACAACTTCAAGCATCTGGGAGGAGTAGTTGAGGAGAATGGTAGTCTGAATGGAGAGGTCAAAGCTAGAATCAGAGGGGCTGCAGCCAACTGGCATAGAGTATCAGGTGTAGTCTATGACAGAGGAATGCCAAAGAAGATAAAAAGTAAGGTGCACAAGACAGTGGTGCGACCAGTACTACTGTATGGTACAGAAACCTGGGCAGTAAAGGCAGAACAGTTGAAGAAGATAGAGGTGATGGGAATGAAGTGTCTGAGAAAGGTGATAGGATGCCCACTGTGGGACAGATGAAGAAATGAGGACATAAGTGCCGCATGTACACAATTGCAGGAACCATGCTATTCCACACGGAGACATGGCGGTACTGACCAGTTCATAGACGCCACTGTGGTGGTCATGTTCCATGCACATATGATGTGCAACCACATGTGCAGGCTGTTGCACAGTGGTGTACATTCACATGTGTGGGGTGCATCACATGTCAGCCATGGTGGGTCCTCGAGGTCCATCATCACATACTCCAAGGCTAGCTACCTAAACATAATTGCCGCACATTGCGGTGTGGGGCCTCAGGCATTGTGGTGGTATGTCAGTATTGTTTGGCTACATCCACATCTGCTGTCACATACAAATGTCACCCAAGCATTGCAGACCGAGCTAATGTTGGCAACGTGCCAGGCGATGGCGTACTTACTGACAATACACCCTCTCACTCACTACAGGGTTAGGGCCACACATAGATAGTAATCTAGCCTTTGACCATCGCATGCCTACAGTGGTGAGGAAATCATTCTATGCTGCGCAACTTATAAACAAAGGTATGGCATCTAAGTCTAAGGAAGTCATTGTTCCACTGTATTCAACATTCATCAGACCTATCATTGATACAATGCCCCCTTTGCTATGCACCTAACCAGGCATATCCAACAATTGAAATGTCCACAGAGGTTCCTCACTAAAAGAATACAGGTAGCATGTAAAATGTCTTATGCAGACTGCCGGAAGACTGCTGGAAGGCCCTATCCCAGTATTCTGTCTACTACAGGATTTTGAAGGGAGATATATGCCTGGCATACAGGATATTGTCAGACCCCACTCTAATGGACCTCCTGCATATTCATAAAACAAACAGCACCAGAATTACCCATTCTAAAGACTTAAACCTTTCTTGTGATATAAATAGGACCTGCTGGAGAGATAGGTATGTATCCCTGAGATTACCCTGTCTATGGAAGAGGCTCCCCATCCATGTGAAGCAGAGTTCCTCCATAACACAATTCAAGTCTAACTTGGAAAATTGGATGGGAAACCAGAAATTCATCCCTGGTTTGGCACCTATGTTTATAATGGACACAGGTAACATGTAAATAGTTTGCCTCCCAGGCCCATGCTCACACTTATCAAGGGAATCAGAACTTGTCAGAGATTTGGGATGCATGGCAAGGCGTAAAAAGACTCTTGTGGTCATTATCCTAGTAAACACCTAAGAACCTATGAACCTATGACACTGTCAAAGAGTTAGACGCTCCTTTTCATGCTGTCTCTGCTTCTCATTTTCTTTGGCTTCCATCTCCAGATGCCTCAGACTCTCCTCAGTCTCCAAATATTGCAGTCTGTCTGCTGATTTCATTTCCAAATGTTTGGCCTCCAGTTCATACTGACAGTGCTTCTCCTTCTCCTCAGCCTCCTTATGTGGATGCTGCTTCTCCCTTTCTTCAGTCTCCAGTTCAAGTCTCCTTAACTCCAAATGAATTTATAAGTCCTCTGAGGAAAAGGTGAGCTGTCTTGTCTTGGAAGCCGCATATCCCTAACATGAAACTGGACATCCTCTGAGCTGCTGGTCTGTTCTGTGGCTGTGACTATGCCTGAAATCATTGCTTCATTAGTCAGGTTGGCATGGATCAGTCCTTTGACTTCACACACCTTGACAAACTGGTTCCTTGTCAGCTTGCTATAACCCCCTGCTGACATCTTTGCCTGCTGTCCCTCACTAAACTGACTTAAAAAATTAATAAAACTGTTGTGACAATGAAGCTCTGAATATTTATCTGGTGGCTGTCGAAAGTGCACACCTTGGTGATAACTACCACAGGCTACTAAAGGCCAATTAATATCCCACACTGCTGCCACCAATATGTGATGAGCCCTTTAACATGGGGCACTAACTAGGGAGCCTCAATCCTGTAAATCCACAGAAAAACCTACACCAGGTGTAGTGCAGCAGGCAAAAATATAATCTAAATGCAAATGTACTGCAGCAAACAGCAAAAAGGCAGCAAGCAGAGATGAATCCAACTTTGAACTCCAAGTTTAATTCAAATTCAAAATGCAAGCGCTTTTGTCCATTAATTCAGGAACTTCATCAGACAAAGTACTTTACATTCAGCCTCCTTTTAAAAGATAAAACTAGTGACCTCACTTCCTCTCTTTCATTCACATACAGAAAAGTTTTTATTCTTAAAGGGACCACTTTTTTTTTTTTTAAAAAATGCAAGTACACTACAGTGAAAGACTGCATGTATAAAATCACATAAATAATGCCATGCAATGCAGGTACAACACAGTAAAAGACTACAAAAAACACAGCATCAATGGGACCAGACTATGTGCTACTTGAACTCCAAGAGGAACTAAACCCAAACATAAGGCTGCTGTTTAATCTTAGCCTTACTACAGGATACGTACCCAGAGAGTGGCGTACGGCAACAGTGGTCCCACTTCACAAAGGCGGTGCTTCTACGGACCCTGGAAATTACCGCCCCATAATCTTGACGAGCCTGGTCTGCAAAGCTATGGAGAGGATCATTATGGAACTCATAAACAAAGACATTGGGGACCTACAGACATTGGATCCTACCCAATTTGGCTTTGTCAAGGGCAGATCCTGCCTTTTGAACTTGGTCGACTTTTTTGAAACAGTCACTAAGGCCATTGATGAAGGTAAGGCAGTTCACACAGCCTACCTTGACCTTGCAAAAGCCTTTCACACAATACCACACTCGGGCATCATAGACAAACTTACCAGCTTAAATGTAAACCCATATGTCACGAGATGGGTTGCAAACTGGCTCAAGGACAGAACCCACAGGGCCAGAGTTGCTGGAGCTATGTCAGACTCTAAGCCAGTCACAAACGGTGTCCCACAGGGCTCAGTTCTGGGACCCCTCTTGTTTGGCATTTATTTTTCCGAGGTACAGGAAAACATAGGAGGATTGTGGCTGACAAAGTTCGCAGATGACTGCAAACTGGGCGCCATAATTGATACTCCATTGGACACAAACATCCTTCAGAGAGGACTCATAGAAATGGAAAATTTGTGCCAGAGCCATGGCCTTAAGCTTAATGCCAAAAAATGTATAGTCATACCCTTTGGGAAAAACAAGGTACCCACAAATTACCACATAGGTGGTACTCCATTAAGTACGGAAGAGGTAATAAGGGACCTAGGGACCCAGGTTGACAGTAACCTCTTATTTGACACTCACATTGCCAAAGTGGTTAGGAAGACCTTCTATATTGCCCACCTTATCATGAAGGGTTTCACATCTAGATCAAGAGAGGTCATTGTGCCCCTGTACTCATCTCTTATTAGGCGAATGATTGAGTACAATGCCCCATTTGGGATGTATCTTACCCGACACATGCAGCAGTTGGAAAGACCCCAAAAGTTCCTCACCAAGAGGATAAAGGGTCTTAAACATATGTCATATGCTGCCCGACTGAAAAACTCCAGCTCTATTCAGTCGCATACCGCCTACTCAGAGGTGACCTATGCGTAACGTACAAGGCCATGTCCAATCCGGAATTAATGGACATGCTCCAGCTCTAAAAATCCAAATCCATCAGAGCCACGAGAGCAAGAGACTTAAACCTCAACACAGAAATAAATAGGACGTGCTGGAGGGACAGATTCATAACCCAGAGGCTCCCTACACTCTGGAACAGAATCCCAGTCCATGTTAGGCAGAGCCCCTCACTAACTCTATTCAAGAGAAGTCTTGACGAGTGGATGGGAGATCGTAGCTTTACCCCAGGGGTCATCTCTGTGTCACTACTAGACAGAGGCACAGTAAACTAAACCATAAATGGGCATAGTATTCTCATCCTAAGGGGTGGTGAAAGCCACACACACTCTGGCTAGGCTTATAAATGCCCTAGGGCAGATAGCCTAGTATGAACCTATGAACCTATGAACTTATATGTAAAATCACATAAAAAAATACCATAGTTTGTCATGTAATCTAGACATAAAAAACAGTTAAGTGCAAGCAGAATATGAAAGCAAGCAAACTCTAACCTACCGAACATGTTGATAAATAATTTGGGTATTAAATACAAAACATTTAATACTTAATCTAACTTTTCAAAACTTTAAGTTTTAATAAACTGGAAATTGACTGGTTATCTTCAAGCCTGGCCAGTGAATGCAGTCTAGTCTAATTTGACAACTTAATTCTGCTTTCTCCAGTAAGTAAGGCCATGCTCCAGCCTCAATCTTTACCACTGTCTCCAGTAAGGGAGTTTCACTAAAAGCAGGGATAGAAATACACAATTTCCCCTAAGAGTACACTGGGAACAGGTTCAAAAACCCTGACTGGACTATATGCTTCACTCCCGATCCCCAAACAAGTCTTTACACCAACCACTGCAGAACACTGTGGCCCAGTTGTAGGTATCTGGCACACTCACTCTTAAATGTCTGATATTCACACGTGTATACACACCTGGGAAAGACTGAAACAGATTTAACTGCTGTGGTTCTTTGCTCAAATTGCAAGGTAATGGCTGTCATCTGTCAAATACGACAATACCCTTCAAAAGGTGGTGTTCAATTATATTGGATAAAATAGATATTGAAACAAATGGTAGCATTTATCTGAAGCAGTAAGGCTTTTCAGAGTGGCCCTGGTGTTATCACAATAAGCATAAACACGTTCAAGTTATTAAAATACTAACTAAATAAACAGCCACAATAAGAGATAGTAAAGTATTTAATAATAAATTAAAGGAGCTAAAATATGTAAATACTGAATAACTGATTTCAATAAACGTCAGAGTTTCACACACAAGAAATATAAAAATAATACTGTCGTATAGATCTCACATTGATTTTATAAAACCTCTACTAACTAGCTGTAGTTCCCTGACTATCTGAAGATTAACTGTCCCTATCTAATCTAAACAGCTCAGCAAGGCAAGATTGTATTCTTACTTCTGCAAGGGAAAATGAGGATGCCCACACTGAAGGTCGTTGTCTGTCCTCAGGGACTTGAGCAGCTGCATGGGAAACAACTGGACTAGTACTACTACTGAACAGCTCTGAAAACAAACCTGAATGATAACTGAACAACTGAACCTGTTTATATAGCAGATTTTTAAAGTAACAGGAGCTGATATGAGAATTCTACTCTCTCATATCAGACATTGAAAAGTAAACAAACAGTTACAGTGAAGATTCTATTCTTTCAACTCTTGCACACAATGGCATCACATCTAGGTCAGCTGACCCTGGCACAACATGCATTCAGAATTCTCTTTACAAAGAACATGTAGATTTGGTCAGCCAGAAGAACACTGTTTGACATTCAAACATTTTGCATAAATCAGAGTGACAATCAAAAGGCAAACTTATTTACAAAATTATAGCTAGTCATGCTGGCATATGTAACACAGGATAATTTACAATTATTTACAAAACTTCAGCTGTCATGCTAGTACAGATAACAATATCCAAGGGTAGACCATGCCTGCTCAACCTGGTTGACTTCTTTGAGTCAGTCACCAGAGCTGTGGATATGGGCAAGGTAGTTTGTACAGCTTACCTCAATCTGGCCAAGGCCTTTTATACCATTCCCCACTCAGAAATTATTGATAGACTCACCAAACTAGGCATCAAACCCTATATCACTAGGTAGGTTGCAAATTGGCTCACAGATAGAACCCACAGTGTGAAAGTATCAGACTCCAAGTCAGACTGCTGACCAGTCACGAGTGGAATCCAACAGAGATTGTTACTGGGTCCTCTCCTGTTTGGCATCTACTTCTCAGAAGTCCAGGCCAACATGGAGGGACTCTGGCTGATCAAGTTTGCTGATGATTGCAAGCTGGGAGCCATTATTAACTCTCCAAGTGATGCAGACATCCTACAGAAAGACCTCACTGAGACCAACAACTGGTGATAAAACCATGGTCTTAAGCTTAATGCCAAAACATGCGTCATCATTCCCTTTGGGAAAAACTCAGTTTCCACTAATTACCACATTGGTGGTAGCCCACTGAACACTGAAGGCGTTATAAGAGATCTGGGGACAGAGGTTGACAGCAACCTCTCCTTCGACCACCACATTGCCACTGTGATGAGAAAGTCCTTCTATGTGGCACATCTCATTACCAAGGGTTTGCATCCAGGAAGAAAGAGGTAGTCATCTCTCTCTACTCTTTCCTTATTAGACCAATCATTGAGTATAATGCCCCATTTGGCATGTACCTCACTAACCACCTGCAACAGCTGGAAAGGCCACAAAAGTACCTCACGAAGAGGATCCTAGGCCTTAAACACATGCCCTACATTGACAGACTCAAAAACCTCCAGCTTTTCTCTGTCGCATGTCATCGATTAAGAGGCAATCTCTGCTTGACTTACAAATCCATGTCTGACCCAGCCCTGTTAGAAATGTTACACCTAAAGAAATCCCAATCTCTCTGCACCACATGCTCCAGTGACCTCAACCTCATTACCACAATCAACAGAACATGCTGAAGGGACAGGTTCATAACCCAGAGACTGCCCATGCTCTGGAATAGACTGCACATACATGTCAAGCAGAGCACCTCACTGGCCCTTTTCAAGAGAAATCTTGATGAGTGGATGGGAAATAGAAAGTTGACCCCAGGGATCACTCCAGTGGCTCTACTTGATGGACTGGGAACTAACGGCAGCATGATGCCAGGACACTTCTATGAGCTAGGCTTGTAAAGGTTCCAGGGTCACTGACCTAGTACACACCTATGAAGCTATGAACCAATGAGCACAAGGTATAACTATGCTTTCCTCAGTGGGGAGAGAGTGGAGGTGTGTGGTTAAACTGAGGCTCTATAAGGGATCTATACTATCGAGAACTGTCAGAAGGGTTGGAGACAATTGTAGCTTTGGAGGTATTGGGTCAGTGCAAATGGCAGATGCTGTAAAAAGTGCAGCTGAGGTGCTGTTCGAGAAGCTAAGCCCAGTTTGAGGAGCTCCTCAATTGAAATAAGGGCAGCTAGTAAGGCCAAATATAGCTACTTTAGCTTTTGCATCTATGAACGCCAGTGGTTACTCCCACTGCTCAATGGTGTGTGAATGTGTGCTATGACCAAACAGATAGCTCAGATGAAGTGATCAGAGATGGATCTGTACAAATACACTTGTACATGTATTGTGACACATCTGCACTCTATGAGGGCAATCATGCACACTGTTCTGACACTGTAATATTTGCTGGAGGTGTTAGGAGGGACACTGCTATACCTGTACTTGACATTATGATCAATACAGGCTAGTTGACTGGTGGGCATGGCATATGTATAAGGCACAATCCACACTGTCATGAATGTTGCCTATGCCATCAATATTTTCAAACAGCTAGTGGATCACAGGAACAGGTCACACACATGTGTATGGTGTAGCAGTAATGTTTATGCCACAGAAAAAAAACTAGGTATGGCCAATAAGATATGTGACAGGTTGATGTGGCAAATGTGGTGCACTTCAGTTACACATCACTGGAAGATGTGTAGGGAGGTACATGAAGAAAGGTACATTGTACTCAGTTATTGGTGTGATGAAGGCTGAGAACTATGGAGGTATTATGGCCTGTGATGTGTATGTCCTTCACATATTCAGTAGTTGCGTTATTTACAAGGGAGTAGTCAGCACTGTGGCCACATGCTGGTGGAAGTTCCACATACAATATACCCCAGGACACACGGCACATACCTAGTGGTCTGATTATAGGGTGTGATGTGTACATTATCCTTGGGTTGTTGACCCAGCAGATATCCCTGACGTATGGACCTGATCACTGGGCCTGAGATATAGGTCACTACTCATATTTCAACATAATTGGATGTCATGTATGTGATAGAGTGGTCTCCCCACTTGGTGATACAGGTGTTTATGGCCACATCTGACAGTGTTCAGTGAATACCTCACTGCAGATTTGTGCCAAATTACTTGGGCTTGTCATGTTCAAAAGGATGATAGTGTTGTCATCATGTATGCCCTCGATGACCTCTTTGAGGACATCTAACAGATGTAACAGATATGATGTAACATTAACAGGTATGTTATACACAGTCAGGATATTACTAGTGTCCATTTAGTAAAGGTCCATGATGGCATATTGGTCTATATCACAGATGAGGAGAGTCAGGATGTGTCTATACATGCATGCATGCATCAAGTGCTGCCCCTCCCCAAACTCAGATGGGTGTATGTTGATGTACACCTTTCTACAGGAACATAGTCTGTGTGGATGGTGTGGTGAAGTGTGTGTATTCAACTGTATCAAGAAGGTGTATGTGCTGAATCATGTTATAGGTGATCTATGATACTGTTACAGCCCACTAATTCTGTGTGATAGGCCTGCATGAAGGTAAGACAGAGCATACTGGCTACCCTCAATGGCCTGGGGTTTGAACACAACCCCCAATGAAGAAATCATAGAGAAACTCTCCCAGCTGGGAATTAAACCTCATGTCACTTTATGGGTAACCAATTGGCTCACTGAGAGAACACATGCTGTGAAAGTTGGGGACTCAACTTGTACCAGTAGAGCTGACATCACTGTCATACTCCAGGGATCTGTGCCTGGCCCTTTACTGTTTGGAATTTATTTCCCAACAGTTCAGGCTAAAGTATATGACCTTGGCCTTACCATGTTTTCTGATTCTTGCATACCAAGTGCAATCATTGAGACCACCAATGATGATAATATACTACTCTTTAAGTATCTTACTGTACAGCCCCCTTTGGTTGTCACTCTACATAGTCTTCCAAAGATACATAAGGAACTGACAAGGCCTTCTATAAGACCTATCGAGTCAGGGAGGCAGTGGCCAAAAGAGCCGCTATCTATATATGTAGAGAAAATGTTAAGACTGGTTGTGGATAGAGCCCCTACCATACTCAGAGACACTAAGGATTTTTTGCAAAGCTTGTTTAGCTGTGCACAAGATAGACAGGTCATTTCCACATCAGTACTTTTCACTTTAGATGTGTCGTCTTTATTCACAGCAATACCTAATTAATTTCAGATTGATTTTGTTAGACTATTTCTTATGATCAACAGTGAATATACTAAAGTACAGATCAGTCTGATCTGTATGTTATTGGAAATGGTCTTGGAGAGTAACATGTTTTTCTTTTTTAGAATGAATACTGCATTCAAAAAGCAGGAGTAATGATGGGCACTACATGTGCCATTTCCTATGCCAACAAGGTTATGCCACAATAGGAAACCACACAGGTTTTAGTTAACCAGTTTTTGAGCCATATTCATTATTATAAATGCTTTGTGGATGATATTTTTCTCTTGTAGACAGGTTTGATTAGGGCTCTACAAGAGTTTTTAGAATTTCTGAACGTGTTGAACTCCTTCTTGAGAGTCACTATATGTTTCTCAGAGACAGCAGTTGATTTTCTAGATGTTCGAGTTATTAAAAATTCATATTTCACCTTAACTACTGGGTTGTTTAAGAAACCATGCAGAAAGAATGTCTTGCATAGGAACAGTACGCACCTCCACACACACATATAGGAATGTTATCAAGGGACAAGGGATGAGAATATCTGAGTCTATATTAGAACACCGAACATTTGAAATGTCGGGTGTTCTAATATCGACCCGTTTTCAGCGAAAGCTGAAAATATCGAAGTAACAGGAAACCAAATTCTTTCCTAAGGAAAGAATTTGGTTGTCCATTTCTGTTGCTTTGGTAGTTTCAGTGCTCTGGTGGAAAGTTACAGGTTGGGTTCAGGTAAGTGTGTGATTGTGTGGACGTGCGGGTTAGGTGAGTTAGGGTTAGGACACGGGTCAGGTAAGTGTGCGATTGTGTGGACGTGTGGTTTAGGGCAGGTTAGGTGAGTTAGGGTTAGGGTGCGGGTGAGGTGACTGTGCGATAGTGACAGACCTTAGGGTTAGAGTTTGGGTTAAGGTAAGTGGATAGTTAGTGCTGTATGTACAGTTTAGTGTAGGGTTAGGGGTACGGGTTTAGGTGTATGTGTGTGGATTGCTGTTTGTTTGCTGTGCTTGTGTTGTGTGTATGTGTTTTGGAACAGTGAATTTTTTCCCTAGGAAAAAAAAATCTTTGTTCCGAATGTTCAATGTTTTTTTTTTCGATTGCTAGGGTTCGATTTTAGAACACTTGACATTTTGAATGTTCGGTGTTCTAATATAGACTCGAATATCTAGACTTAATAATGATGACGAAAGTTTAAAGGTACTTTAAGTAATCTGAAGAAATAATTTTATGATGGGGATAGTCTCAAAAAGAAATCAATACATTTTTAGCCCCTGATTGTATAGGGGTCTATATTAGAACATCGAAGTTTCAGAACTTCAAATGTTCTAATATCGACCCCTAGTAACTGAAAACTGATAACATCGAAAATTCAGAACAGCAAATTTTTTCCTAGGGAAAAAAATTGCTGTTCCAAAACACATTCAAACAACACAAACACACCCAAACAAACAGCAATCCACACACATACACCTAAAATCTTACATCTAACCCTACACTAAACTGTACATACAGCACTATCTACCCACTTACCTTAACCCAAACCCTAACCCTAAGGTCTGTCACTATCGCACACACACCTCACCTGTGCCCTAACCCTAACTCACCTACCCCACCCTAACCCTCACGTCCACACATTTGCACACTTACCTGACCCATGCCCTAACCTTAACTCACCTAACCTGCCCTAACCCTCACGTCCACACAATCGCAGACTTACCTGAACCTGACCCGTAACTTTTCACCACAGTGCTGAAAATAGAGAAGCGACAGGAACGGACAACCAAATTCTTTCCCTAGGAAAGAATTCGGTTTTCTTAAACTTCGCTATTTTCAGCTTTCGTTTATTAGGTGTCGATATTAAAACATTAGAAGTTCTGAAACTTCAATGTTCTAATATAGACCCTTGTATAGATAGGTTTGGGATAGTTAAACCATATTTCTTAGATCAACAGATTTCAAATAGATCTGAGGATTCCATAATAGCGCTTGACATGACAAATTAGAGGTGCCTGTTTCTACTCTTCTAATGTTAATAAAGTTTGGGGAATCATGAAAAAGAACTGGTACATTCTGAGAGCAGATGACTGTATAGAAGTGGTGGGGGGCATCCAGGTTCTGTTTTAAGAACTGGAAATCTTTGAAATGTCTTTTAAGTTATGAAGGTAATTATGCTTTGCGTGTTGCTTCGCAATATGCAGGGACCTATAGCTGCAGGACTTGCAGTGTATGTAAATATATAGAACAGGAGTGACTTTTTGTTAATCTACTAACAAAATGTTTACACTTTTTCTTTGTATGCTGATTGTATGAGTAAGAACATAGTGTACTTAACTAAGTACCAAGCCTGCCCATTTTGTTATTGTTATGAACATATACATGAATATCTCTGTGAAATTCATAAATTAGGTAGGAATAATGCACTTGCTAGGTAAATATCTTGTCAAGGTTCTGGACATATCTTTACTTTTTTAGTGCCGCAGTTGATTTCAAAGTACTAATTAAACAGAGGAATGTAAAATGAGATGGATTATTTTGCTTCAAGCAAATAAGGGGTATGGTAGGAATGAGACTGTACCTTTAAAACCACATCTGAAGTCACATGATCTGTTTAAATAGCTTTGGCAGTTACTTTATTTCAAGTTGTATATTTAAGCAGTGTGTTTGTGCTATATATTTTATGGTTTGATGAAGCATCCTTTGAGATGTGAAAGCGCTTACCTACTTGTACATTTAAAGTTTTATTTGCTTTTTAAGCTGTGCTTTTGGATTTCTCTGCATGTTTTCTACTCTTATACACAGATAGCAATCTGAATTTTGACCACCAAGTGTCCACACTGGTATTGAAAGCCTATGTTGTACACATCATAAGTCATGCCATCGTATTCAGATCTGAGAATTATACTACAGCACATTACTTGAACCACATCAGAACACTAATACAGTATAATATTCTCTTTTGCATGTAACTCACCAAACACATGCAGCAGCTGAAGAGACCACAGTGGTTTCATCCCAAGAAAATACAGGGCCTACAACCCATGCCATAATGTATGGTGATAGACTGAAAGCCATGTCACTGTAATCTGTATTGTGTAGGATGAGGTGACTTCTGTCTTGCCTCCAAGCCAGTCTCTGATACTGTCCTGGTGAGAATAGTGCACATCTACAAATCGATATAGCTGATGACATCAGCAATGTCTGGTGAGGAGAATATAGTAATAACAATGTCCCACATGCTAGTGTATAAGGCTCACTGTAATGTCAAGCAAGTGCACACACACACACACACACACACACACACACACACACACACACACACACACACACACACCAGTTGACTGCAGTGGGAACATAACCCCTACTTATTTAAGTACATAGACTATAGAACTCTGTATTTAAGGCAAGCACCACAACTCAAGGCTGACTTGGAGTGTGTCAGACAACATTTTATAGCTGATGACATCAGCAGTGTCTGATGAGGAAAATATGGAAACAGTGTCCCACATGCTGGTGTAGAAGGCTCTCTGTAATGTCAAGCAAATGCATGCACACACACACACACACACACACACACACACACACACACACACACACACACACACACACACACACACACACACACACACACACACACACACACACACACACACACACACACACACACACACACACACACCAAACCCCAGTAAACTGCCATGAGAACAGAACCCCTACCTAGCTAAGCACACAGACTACAGAACTCTGTTTTTAAGGTAAGTGCCATGGCACAAGTCTGACTTTTACAAGGCTGCAGGACAACTTATAGTGGATGACATCAGCAGTGGATGTTGCAGAGAAGATGTTGGGAGGCCTACATAGCATTACTTGGCTAATGTTCCTAGGGTCTTTACAAGCCTACCCATTTAAAACCTGAATAACCTTATTGACTTAGTTAGATGATTGTTGTTAGCAGAGCAATTTTGTGATCTGCACCAACTACTCCTGCCCGTGAGGGACATAGTACCACCGCTGGGTTGAATTTACTCTCCCCCATCCAGTTGTGAAGGTTGATCTTGAATAAGGTCTGATTCATATGCAGTGGGAGCCTATTCCAGAGGAGTGACAATTGCTGGGAGATATATCTGTCTCTCCAGCATATTATGTGTATGTCATGGGCTAGGTTGAGATCCCTGGAGCAAGTTATTCTTGTCCCATTTGATTTGCAGATGTCCAGCATTTACATGCGAACAGAGTCCGAGACTTCTCTGTAGATCAGGCACAGGTTGCCTTTCTGCAGCCTGTATGATACCGAGTACAGTGACAGGGCTTTCAATGTTTCCATGTTTGTCATGTTTTGTAGGATCTGGATTATCTTGACCAGAAACCTCTGTGGTCTCATCCAGTTTCTGCAGGTGTCTGGGGAGGTACATACAGAAGGGAGTATTATAGTCAATTAGTGGATTGATAATGGTAGAGTACAGCAGAGCTATGACCTCCATGGTCTTGCATGTGATGACCTTATTTATGAGTTGCACAATGTAGAATGTTTTTCTTACCACTATGGAGACATGGTGATCAATGTTTAGATTACTATCAACCTGTGTTCCCAAGTCTTTCACCAGTGAGTATGAGCTTAAGGGGTGCTATGTATCTCAAAATTATCTGGGGCTACTTCTTTGCCAAGGTGGACAATGAGGCATTTGTTTGGTGCCAAACTCATGGACTGAAACTTAAGACAATCAATTGTCTGTGCCAGCCCTTTCTGTAATATGTTAAAATTGTTGGGGGACTCTATATGATTACTCCTAGCTTGCAGTCCTCTGCAAACTTTATAAGCCACAGGCCATCTACCTTCACCTGAACTATAGAGGAATAATTTCCAAACAGTAGCGGGCCCAGCACAGATCCTTGTGGTACTCCACTGGTAACTGGTCTACCTGGAGAGATGGACTCCCTAATTTTGACAGTGTGCATTCTGTCGATGAGCAAGTTGGCTACTCATCTAGAAATGTATGGGTTAATCCTCAGATGGGAGAGTTTCTCTATGATATCTGAATGTGAGATTGTGTTTGACTAAATAAAAATATGTAATATGTACTGTTTTCCCTCACCCAGGTCTTTGGTGACATTCTCAAAGAAGTCCACTAGGTTTAATAAGCAAGATCTACCCTTGACAAAATGAAACTGGCTTAGGTCAAGTGTCCTGAAAGTAGCCTATGTCCTTGTGGATAAGGTCAATTATGATCCTTTCTGTAGCCTTTCAGATAAGGCGGATTAAGTTTATGGGTCAATATTTCCCAGGTCAGTTGAATCGGCATGTTCAACTGTGAAGATAATTCTAGTTATGCTTGTTACCAGATTGATGTCCATTGCATATCACACAACATTTGTTGATAATTTATGCAGTGTAGTTGATATATTTATGAACAAGTGCTGAGAGACCAGGGTTGCAGTGCATGGGGGGAGGCAACACATGACTGCACTGTAAATATGTGACATCTTGTTAGATAGTGCCATAATTTTGTTATTTTTCCACATGTAGTTTCATGGAATAAAGAGTAAATGGATGGTAAACAGCAGTAAAATATGACTCATACCACACTTTTCGGCCATGTAACCTGGACCGAAACACCAAAGGTGAAGGTGTGTCCTTATTCATTAAGGATATCCACACCTCCAGGCTAGTTGCTCAGCATAATGCATCCAAGGTTATCCAAGTGCAACTAACTCTGGGCAAAACTACAATCCAAATTGTAGCTTGCTTCATAGCCCAAAAAATAAACCAACACTGGAACAAAGAATAAAACACAAATCTGCTAGTGAAATGACCAAAAAAGACAGAAAGCCAAATATTTAGCACTTTCATCCACAATTTAATACATGAACTTCCTCAGAAACAATTCATTATAACCACCAGTTCCTTAAATAACTCACAATACAGGAAATGACATCACATCCATCCAAATTATAAAAACAATATTTTCTGAAAATAATGTGAAAATGAAATAAAATGAAATAAAATAAAATAAAATACACATACTTATAAACACAATATGTTAGATCATAACTGTACTGTACATACATTGTGTGCGTATGCGCATATACACACACACTCACACACACACACACACACACACACACACACACACACACACACACACACACACACACACACACACACACACAAATGTCTGTGTTTACACACACATATATATATATATATATATATAGAAAAACATATATATATATATATATACACACACACATGCACATGCATGTGTGTACAAATGCCTACCTATACATTAAAAAACACTTTAGATTTATGTACTCATTAAGGCCAGGCGGCCTGTCGGCCCTTTGCACAAGTTGCCACAATGTCTCCTTACATTCTAAGACATTGTTAAAATCTCCCCCAAACTCACTAGTGTTGATTTTTTCCAAAACTGAAAATTTTAATTTCTTGAAGTCCCTACAGATTAATGAATGTTTGGCCAAGGAATTAAAATTGTCTTTGTTCTTTATAGCCAAATTGTGCTCATAAATTCTTCTCTTTAGAACTCTTTTAGTTTTACCTATGTAGTAATGCTCACATGACACACAATTGGCAATATAAACAACATATTCAGAATTACAGTTGTAATAACCTTTAGCCCAAATGGTGTAATTAAGGGACTTTATAAATACACTGGTACTGTTACTGATGAATCTACATTGCCTACAATTATTGCATGCGTATGTACCCCTCTTAATACTAGCTGCTCTTGTCAGATCCTGATATCTATTGTGATCAGTCTCAAGCATAGATTTTAAATTTGTCACCCTTTGATAGGTGAAAGTGGGTTTCACCCCTAAAATGCCAACCAAATCTTTGTTCCCTAATACCACTTTCCAATTGTTGATGATGATGTCCCTAATAAACCACATTTCATTGACAATGGGTAAAGGGAATGCAATGTTGTAACTACTATGGATGTCTGAAAAAGTGGATCCAGAACTTAAGCCTATCTGACTAGACAGAAGAATAGGTTTAGCAACACCCTTCCTCAGCAAAATAACCTGTTGTTCTATTTTTTGAATCCAATCTGTAGCATAACCTCTATACATAAATAATGATCGTAAAAATCCAATTTCACTTAGAAATTTGTTGTCATCAGTGGTGAGCCTACTCAAACGAATTATTTGGCCCTTCACCACACCTTTTTTCATATGTATAGGGTGTAAACTGTCCTTGTGTAGGTACTGGTTAGCAAAAACTTCTTTTCTATATATTTGACTATTAAGTGTGTTATTAACTTTGTCTACACTAAGTAAAACATCAAGGAAGGGAATACTGTCCCCAAACCCACTCATTTTGAAAACCAAAAAATCTGTACTATGATTCAAATCTACCACCAAGTCAGAAAATTCTTCCAAAGTACCAGTCCACAAGAACAGTAAATCATCTATAAATCTAAAATATGCAAGTGCCTTGTTAAAACATGTGTGTTTAACCAAAAATTTAAGCTCCCAGTTTGCCATGACCATGTTGGCAAACGCTGGTGCCACCCTCGCTCCCATAGCTACTCCCGAAGTCTGTTTGTAAATGTGTTTGCCAAATCTGAAAAAATTGTTGTCTAAAACTATCTCCATAAGACCACAAATAGTGTTAACCATAACATTGTCAACTTCAGAAAATAAATTAAGGTATTCCCTAAGATATTCTAACCCTTCTGTTTGCTTGATGGCAGTGTACAAAGACTTGACGTCAAGTGTAGCAAAACTCACAGAACTAGATGAAATGTCTAAATGCCTTAATTCTTCCAATAAGTGCCAGGAATCTCTGATGTAAAATTTAAATCTCTGTACAATAGGATTCAGTATGTAATCAAGCCAAATAGATATATTCTCTGTTTTAGAATGTTTTGCTGAAATAATAGGTCTAAAATGTGGGTTGTACTGATCAACATGTAATTTTGGAATACCAAATAAAGTGGCCAATTTAGGATGTTCAACCAAAAGATATTCATAATTCTGGTGATCCAATTCACCTTGGCTGAACATATCAAACAACAATGTGTCAACTCGCTGAAAACTTTTCTTTACATCAGTCACACTGACCACTTTGTATGTGTCACTGTCACGTAACATATCCAACATTGAATCATTGTATTGGATAGTATCCATGACCACAATTTTACCCCCCCTTTGTCAGCATTCATTGTTCTAATGTCTGAATTCCTACATAACTCATACAAAGCTCCCTTTTCAGGTGAACTGAGATTGTCATCACTAAATTGACCAGTCATCCTTCGAAAATCATTTTCACATTGATTTTGAAACATTTGGAGAGTAGTATGCAATGGGGGATTAAACGTGCTAGCTTTTTTAGGCCCACTAGTCGATGGGGTGTGAGATGTAACCAATACATCATGCATTATGTAATGCAAATTCAATTTTCTTATGTATAATCTAAAATCTATTAACAATTTATCAATGTTAACTGTATTGTTAGGTATAAATGAAAAACCTTTTTTTAAAACATTAACCATTTCAGTGGCTAAAACAACACTAGATAAATTAATAACATTGATAATAAAGTCATCAGCTTGTCTAATTGTATTCACTTGTATTTCCTCTGATTGGGGTATCTCCCTCTCCCTTTCCCCTTCCATTTATTGTGAGATGTATTGTTCCACTTCTGAGTCTGTTGGTTTGCTGACACACCCAAAGGAAAAGGGCCGACAGGCTGCCTGCCCTTAATGAGTACATCAATTAAAGTGTTTTTTAATGTATAGGTAGGCATTTGTACACACATGCATGTGCATGTGTGTGTGTATATATATATATATATATATATATATATATATATATATATGTTTTTCTATATATATACGTGTGTGTGTGTACAGACATTTGTGTGTGTGTGTGTGTGTGTGTGTGTGTGTGTGTGTGTGTGTGTATATGTGCATACACACACAATGTATGTACAGTATAGTTATGATCCAACATATTGTGTTTATAAGTATGTGTATTTTATTTTATTTCATTTTATTTCATTTTCACATTATTTTCAGAAAATATTGTTTTTATAATTTGGATGGATGTGATGTCATTTCCTGTATTGTGAGTTATTTAAGGAACTGGTGGTTATAATGAATTGTTTCTGAGGAAGTTCACGTATTCAATTGTGGATGAAAGCACTAAATGTTTGGCTTTCTGGCTTTTTTGGTCATTTCACTAACAGATTTGTGTTTACTTCATATCCCCCACCATGCCGCAGGATTCCCACTCCTCTTTTCTTGATGTACTGAAAAATATTAGGGTTCAACCAAACATCCTAATAATGAGCAAGTTCAACTACCCCACCATTAACTGGGAAAACTACTCGTGTACTAACTCCTTAGCTCAACGCCTTCTGGAATTCATAAACTCTAATTCCCTGGATCAACTTATCCACACCCCCACCAGGGGCAACAATATCCTAGACCTAGTCATTACCAACATGAGTGACACCTGAAGTCAACTCCTTGTTGATCCAATCCGACCATAAGCTAATCACCCTTGATATCCACATCCTGCCCCCACTCCCTCATTAAGGAAACCACGGTAAATAATTTCTCCAAATCCAGCTTCATGCTTCTTAAGACAGAAGTGGTGAACTTCATGACACCCATGCAGATGGACAATACAGTTACAACTGCTGAATCCTACACAAATGCACTCTATAAGCACTTACACGAGTGCATGGAACGTGCTATCCCAAACAGAACCAAGATGCTATCCTCCAAAAAAAGGAAGCCAATCTAGTGGTCCACTGCCATAAACAAACTGTAAAACAGAAGGAAGAAACTGTTGCAAAAGAGAGTAAAATCCCATGAGTGGAGGAGCTCCCTGGTCAGCCTCAGTAAGAAGCTGACATCCCTTATAAGATCCTCCAAAGCTAGCTATGAAAACAAAATCGCCACTAATTCTAAGGACAACCACAAAGCATTCTATGTCAAGAATCTCAATGGCAACACCCAGATCTGCTCTGGGTTACAGCACAACGGCACAAACATTACAGAACCAATTGACATTGCCAACATCCTGGTAGATAGGTTCAGTGCTAACTTTACTCCCCGCTCACCCCCTAAAGGGCCCATATCTATACAGGAAGAATGGAAAGTCCCTGTAATCACAACTACGCAGGTAAAAGCTGCACTCTCTAAAGTCAAAAACACAGCATCCATGGGACCGGACAACATCCCAGGCTGCATTTTACATGAACTTCAGAATAAACTGGCTCCCCACTTAAGCACCATGTTCAATAATAGCCTCGCATCAGGCTTTGTGCCCACTGAATGGTGCACAGCAATAGTTATCTCACTCCACAAAGGGGGAGCCACCACTGATTCCGGGAATTATCGACCTATTAGCCTGACGAGCCTAGTGTGCAAGGCCATGAAATGTATCATCACGGAACTCATAAACAAAGACATTGGTAACCTCCAAACTCTGGATCCCACCCAGTTCAGGTTTGTAAAAGGCAGATCATGCCTCCTGAACCTGATCGACTTCTTTGAGGCAGTCACCAAAACCGTATATGAGGGTAAGGTGATTCACACAGCCTATCTTGACCTCATCAAGGCTTTCGACACCATCCCCATTCTGTAATTATAGATAAACGTACTAAACTAGGTATACATCCCTATGTCACAAGATGGGCTGCCATCTGGCTCACTGACAGAACCCACACTGTAAAAGTTGCAGACTCCAAATCTAATCTCAAAGCAGTGACAAGTGGAGTACTACAGGGTTTCGTCCTGGGACCTCTCCTGTTTGGTACCTACTTCTCTGAAGTACAGGCTAACACAGAAGGCCTCTGGCGAATGAAGTTTGCAGATGACTGCAAACTAGGAGCCATAGTCAAGTCCCTAAATGATGTGGACATCTTACAGAAGGGCCTTGCTGAGACAGATGCCTGGTGTCAGAGCCATGGCCTCAAGCTCAATGCCAAAAAGTGCAGTGTCATCCACCTTTGGTAAAAACTCTGTACACATGAACTACCACATAGGCAGCACTCTACTTAACACCAAATGTGTGATAAGAGACCTTGGGTCCCAGGTGGACAGTAGTCTCTCATTTGATAGTCACATCGTCACAGTAGTCAGGAAGTCCTTCTACGTGGCACACCTCATCATAAAAGGGTTCTCATCCAGGAAAAAAGAGGTCATTGTTCTCCTCTACTCGACACTCATTAGACCCATTATAGAGTGCAACGCCCCTTTTTGAATGTACCTCACAAGAAATCTGCAGCAGCTGAAAAGGCCACAGAAGTACCTCACAAAGAGGATTACTGGCCTCAAACAAATGCCCTACACTGGCCATTTCAAAAAACTCCAGCTTTACTCCATAGCATATCGCCTACTCTGCGGTGATCTCTACCTAAGATATAAAGCTATGTCAAACCCAGAGCTGTTGGACATGCTACACCTAAAGAAATTCCAGTTCCTCCGAGCTACACGCTCTAGGGACCTAAACCTTGTCACCGCAATAAACAGGACATGCTGGAGGAATAGATTTCTGTCTCAGAGACTTCCCATACTCTAGAACAGACTACCCATCTATGTCAAGCAAAGTTCTTCATTAGCACTCTTCAAGAAAAATCTTGATGAGTGGATGGGAAATAGGAAATATACCCCGGGGATCACTTATGTGTGTCTGCGTGACAGTGGCACAGGAAAATAACTTTCTTGGGTGGTGTAAGCCAGGGAACCTTGTTGGCTAGGCTTATGTAGGCCCTTGGGCTGATAGCCTAGTACCTATCTATGAACCTATGAACCTATAATACATGCTAATATTTGCTTTCCACAGTGCTGTGGTGAGCAGTGGGTTTGTGTGATGGCTGGAAAAGTGTTGGCACAGTGAGATGCACATTTCCATTACTTTCCCTGTTTATGCGTAGTTAATCAGTGCACAAACATGAGCCACATTGCTAAAATTCTGAAAATTAGTATTGAGTCTACGAAACATACCTGCTGATTAGCTGACTCGGCAGCAGGTGTAAATGCATCAATGCATTTTGTTTTGAACCCAGTTGTCACTGTTTTCGAATCCAGGTGTATCTAATACTTTTAAATTAACAGTGATAATGCAATGACATCAGTTCTTTATAGTACATATATTGCTATGTGTTGGCATACCACGGTGGGTTTAAGCAGCATTATGCAGAGTTAACTGCAGCACCGCTCATCATTGCTTGGCATTGATGCAAGATGCCAAACTCTGCGCAAACACAGAGGCCTAAAAATGAAGGGATGCATTGCTTTTCTGGTTCTTATGTGTGTTGTGTGTAATTCTATTCTTTAACCAGAGTATAAATGTTAAAATGGGGTAGATAGGAAAGTGGTGAAATGGGGAGCAAGTGGAGGAGGAACAGAAGGAAAGCACTACAGGAATGAACAAGAGAGAGGTAGGAAAGAACCATAGCTATCCACTTCTTCAACAGTGAAAACTAAAAATATGTGCAGAATCTTAGCTGAATTTGGACTGTCATCTCCAGAACGATGGATGACAACAATGTAGTCATGTTGTTTTGCCAAATGGTCCGAACCAAGTGTGTTAAAAAGACACATACACATGTGCAAAATGGAGAGCTTTGTATTGTATGATACTGTTTTGTGGGAGAGATGTCCATTTTTTTCAGGAAGAGAGGAATGTTGTGTAAGGGACATATGTATTTCAGGATATGGTAAGCTGGATAGGTGAGGAAGCAAATGGAAATAAACAAACAGGGCAAGAGACAGGTACCGTGAGGGACACAAAATGTTGGGAGATACCACAAATGTGGTGAAGGAGGTGACAATATAACATGCAGACAGTGAGACTCTAGTCCTCATCCACTAAAGTGTCATCACTATCCCCTTACTCCACTGGTGACTGGAGTGCTTGATATCTCCTCCTCATACATACCATGAGGGAGAGCAATGTCACTATCCAGTGTAGGTGTAAACTAATGATGTGGTGCACAATCCTACACACCAACTCTGGCATCTCTTGGCAGGTGATGAAATCCCCACATCTGCCACTGCTCCCAGAGGGTATCACAGCACAAGCTGCCAGGGTAGCACTACCTGACAGCACAGGCAGTGCAGGGGCAACACAGGCAGTGCTGCCAGTTTGGGTCCCCAATATGCTGGACATTAGTGCTGGAGCCTGTGGAGCAGGGGCAGGGGCAGGCTGATCCATTAGGGCTGGCCTACCTTGCTGTACTGTGGTGTGAAGCATATAGTCATTTGGTAAAACTGGATGACATGAAGACATTTTGACATCATATAAGAGAAAATAAAAAAAAGAGAGATAAAAGTTGGGGTGAGAGAAAAAAAAGATAAAATTAGTACCATCTTATGTGACATGCAATGCATTAACATGATTATACAACTATTTTATCTGAAGTACTACATTTAAGCATACAGCCTAACAACTGCACACTATCACTACAGATTGCTGAAGGTAATCCTTGAAATGTGCATATATTGCAAAGGGCATCTGGCATAAAACTTCACCAAATAATTCATGCGGACACCAGTAAATATTTCCATACTGGATCGGTCGAGGCCCGGGTTAACAACAACCACCACCAGTACTGTTAGCCAACAGGGTGCTGGGGGAAATTGGGCTACTGTTGGCCAAAGGAGGAGAAGAGGCAGAAGGCATGGCCGAAGGCAGGAAGAGAGGAGAAAGGCTAGAACTGTGGTAGTGAGGGTCAGAACTTTGAATGTTGGCAGTACAACTGGTATAGGGAGAGAGCTAGCTGATATGATGGACAGAAGGAAGGTTGGGGGTATTGTGTGTGCAAGAGACCAGATGAAAGGGGAGTAAGGTTAGGTGTATTGGAGATGGGTTCAAATTGTTTTATCATGGTGTGGATGGGAGGAGAAATGGCATAGGAGTTATCCTGAAAGAACAGTATGCTAAGAATGTTTTGGCAGTGAAAAGTGTGTCGGATAGAGTGATGTTTATGAAGCTGGAAATTGATGGTGTAATGATGAATGTTGTTAGTGCATATGCTCCACAAGTTGGGTGTGTGATGGATGAGAAAGAAAAAAATTTGGAGTGAGTTGGATGAAGTGGTGATGACTGTACCCAAGGGTGAGAGACTGGTGATTGGAGCAGATTTCAATGGGCATGTTGGTGAAGGGAACAGAGGGGATGAGGAAGTGATGGGTAGCTATGGTGTTAAACAAAGGAATGCAGAAGGTCAGAATTTAGTGAATTTTGTGAAAAGGATGGACATGGCTGTAGTGAATACATATTTTAGCAAGAGAGAGGAGCATAGGGTGACATACAAGAGTGGAGGAAGATGCACACAGGTGGATTATATCTTATGTAGGAGGGCCAGTTTGAAGGAGATTGGAGACTGTAAAGTGGTAACTGGGGAAAGTGTTGTTAGGCAGCATAGGGTGGTGGTTTGTAGGATGACGGTGATCAAGAAGAGGAGGAGCAGTGTGAGGGCAGCATCAAGGATCAAATGGTGGAAATTGAAAAAGGGTAATTGTGAGGTGGAGTTCAGGGATGAGTTAAGACAGGCACTGGGTGTCAGTGAAGAGTTACAAAATAGCTGGGTAACTACAGCAGAGCTAGTAAGGGAGATGGCTAGAAAGGTGCTTGGTATGACATCTGGACAGATGAATGATGACAAGGAGACATGGTGGTGGAATGAGGAAGTACAGGAGAGTATGCAGAGAAAGATTTTGGCAAAGAAGAAGTGGGATCATCAGAGAGATGAAGAAAGTAGACAGGAGTATAAGGAGATGAGGTGCATGGCAAAGAGAGTGGTGGCAAAGACTAAGGATAATGCATATGAAGAGTTGTATGAAAGGTTGGACACAAAGGAGGGAGAAAAGAACCTGTACCAATTGGCTACTCAGAGGGACCAAGCTTGGAAAGATGTGCAGCAGGTAAGGGTGATAAAGGATAATGAGGGAAACATAGTCACAAGCAAGGAGAGTGTGTTGAGGAGATGGAAAGAGTACTTTAAGTGGTTGATGAATGAAGAGAATGAGAGGGATTGAAGGTTGGATGATGTGGGGATAGTGAATCATGAGGTACAATGGATTAGCAAGGAGGAAGTAAGGATAGCTATGAAGAGGATGAAGAATGGAAAGGCTGTTGGTCCAGATGACATACCTGTGGAAGCATGGAGGTGTTTAGGTGAAATGGCAGTGGAGTTTTTAACCAGATTGTTTAATGAAATCTTGGAAAGTGAGAGGATGCCTGAGGAATGGAGAAAAAGTGTTTTGGTACCGATGTTTAAGAATAAGGGTGATGTGCAGAGCTGTAGTAACTACAGAGGGATTAAATTGATCAGTCACAGCATGAAGTTATGGAAAAGAGTAGTGGAAGCTAGGTTAAGAAAGGACGTGATGATTAGTGATCAGCAGTATGGTTTCATGCCAGAAGAGAGCACTACAGGTGCGATGTTTGCTCTGAGAGTGTTGATGGAGAAGTACAGAGAAGGTCAGAAAGAGTTGCATTGTGTTTTTGTAGACTTAGAGAAAGCATATGACAGGGTGCCTAGAGAGGAGTTGTGGCATTGTACATGGAAGTCAGGGGTGTCAGAGAAGTATGTAAGAGTGGTACATGATATATACGAGGGTAGTGTGACAGTGGTGAGGTCTGCGGTGGGAGTAACGGATGCGTTTAAGGAGGAGGTGGGGTTACATCAAGGATCAGCTCTGAGCCCTTTCTTATTTGCAGTGGTGATGGACAGGTTGACAGACGAGATCAGACAGGAGTCCCCATGGACTATGATGTTTGCAGATGACATTATGATCTGTAGTGAGAGTAGGGAACAGGTGGAGGAGACCCTGGAGAGATGGAGATATGCTCTAGTGAGAAGAAGAATGAAGGTCAGTAGGACTAAAACAGAATATATGTGTGTGAATGAGAGGGAGAATAGAGGAATGGTGAGGATGCAAGGAGTAGAGGTGGTGAAGGTGGATGACTTTAAATACTTGGGATCAATAGTTCAGAGTAACGGTGAGTTTGGAAGAGAGGTGAAGATGAGAGTACAGGCAGGATGGAGTGGGTGGAGAAGAGTGTCAGGAGTGATTTGTGACAGACGAGTACCAGTAAGTGTGAAAGGGAAGGTCTACAAGAGGGTAGTGAGACCAGCTATGTTATATGGGTTGGAGACAGTGGCATTGACAAAAAGGCAGGAGTTTGAGCTAGATGTGGCAGAGTTAAAGATGCTAAGATTTTGCACTGGGTGTAATGAGGGTTGACAGGATTAGGAATAAGTATATTAGAGGGTCAGCCCAGGTTGGAAGGTTTGGAGACAAAGCCAGAGAGGCAAGATTACGTTGGTTTGGACATGTGCTGAGTAGGGATGCTGAGTATATTGGGAAAAAAGATGCTAAGGATGAAGCTATCAGGTAACAGGAAAAGAGGAAGGCCTAAGATAAGGTTTATGGATGTGGTGAGAGAGGACATGCAGGTAGTTGGTGTGGCAGAGAAAGATGCAGAGGACAGGAAGAAATGGAAACAGATGATCTGCTGTGGCGACCTCTAACGGGAACAACCAAAAAAAGATGATGATGCTTGGTCCAGTTATACAGATTAGAATTAACAGCATGGAATTTATGCCACTTATATAGAGTTTAATTTTATGTAATACTATTAAGAAAATACAGTATTGTATAGTTGTTATTCATGGTATTTGAGCCCATAACCTCTAATGACAGTCTTTTACTTGACTCCTAATGTTGGTTTATGCTACACACTAATGCATACATACTTGTTTTTATAGTTAGGATATGCATGCTCAATTTGCTGCAACTGTATTAAACAATCTATCTTTAACTTTTAAAGCTACAATGATACTTCTCTTGTGCTGCATCTCTCAGTCTCTCTATTTGATCAGCATGAATCTGGCAATCACACTATATTTCAGCATTAGATGTGGAAAGAATAGAAAAGAGCAGAATAGCATTATCCACCCCAGTCTTGCCTATATTTAGCTTTCTATGTATTACAAATACTCTCCATTATCATACTTACACAGCTGTGGGATGTCAGCAGTTTGAAATTCATTCAACAACTGGTTGAGGGTATCCCTTTTAAACCTCTGTAGGACATCAAAATGATGCTTACACTGTTCTCCAGTGTGCAGGATCCCAGTAGCACTAGATACAGCCTGAGCTAAACTACTCCAAGGTTCAGACATATTCTGCGAAGCAGAATATCCCCCCTGCAGAAGCATTTGGCTGTGGCACTTACCAGAAGTCCAGTGAATATCCTGGACTCCTGGATGCCCCACCTCTGTGCCCTAAACTGGGCAGCTTGCCCAATAACACCAGACATCTCTGACAACCTCTGTCATTTTTTTTTCTATTTTCAGGTCCCCTGCCATCCAAAATGGCTGTACCTGCTGCTAATCTCCATACAGAAGGAATCCCTATCCCACAGAGATAAACCCAACAGCAGCTAACAGTTAATTGTGTATGTTCTTTGCACTGTTAGTTTATTATTGTGCTTAATCTAACTGGCGACCTGGTTACAGCTGAAGCATATCAATGTGCAGCTACCCCTTTCCCTCATTTTTTCTTCCAACAATAACTTTTTGAACTTCCTCCTTTTTCCTGGTCCCTTTCCATTCCCAGGTTTTCAAACAGACTTGTTCTGTAACCCTCCTAGACACCACAAGCAGACCACTACCCTCCATACCCTTGCTAACCCATCTAAGCTTACCCCAGTGCTCCAGCATTTTCCAGGGTTGAATTCCCAACGGTACGGTCCTTGCTACATCTAAGGCCATTATTATCTTTAAGAAAGGTGACAACACTTTACTCACCTACCTGAGTCTTGTAGCATAAGTCTGGAGTACAATGGCTGCATTACTTATTGGCCACTGACCTTATCAAAGAGCTATTTTTCTGCAGATCTTACAGATTGTTTTTCTTTCATGCACAGATTCCCTGCTGTCAGTGCAGCCCTGCTGGATTCACCCCCACATTTCCCACCCATCCCCACTACCTCTACATTTAATCTAACCATAACTCCTCCCACTCCTCTACACTACCCAATTACCCAGAAGCCCTTCTACCCCTCCCATCACCCACCTAATCACTATTACCCTTACCCACACCATGTCTCAAACTACAACACACTCTTTCAACCTAATAATAATCGCTACTCTACTTTCAACTCTCTCCTATGTTACCTACCTTCTTACCCCCCCCCCACACTTTACCTTCACACTATACATCAAACTTCAAACACACCATCCAACCCTCTTTCTCCTCTATAGCCCATGAGCTCATAGGTTCATAGGTTGGTTCTAGGCTATCAGCCCTAGGGCCTATGCAAGCCTAGCCATAACAATTCCCTGGTTATTTCTTCTCACACTATTTACTTTTCTGGACCCCTGTCTAGCAGGGCAACTGACGTGATCCCCGGGGTGAATTTCCTTTCTCCCATCCAATCATCAAGGTTCCTTTTGAAGAGGGCTAAAGAGGCACTCTGCTTGATATGTATGGGCAATCTATTCCAGAGTCTGGGGAGTCTCTGGGTCAGGCACCTATCCCTCCAGCATGTTTTGTTTATTGTGATGCCAAGGTTTAGATCCCTGGAGCATGTGGCTCTGAGGGATTGGGATTTCTTTAAGTGTAGCATGTCCGACAGCTCTAGGTTTGGCATGACCTTGTATGTTAAGCAGAGATCGCCTCTGAGTAGACAATATGCAACAGAGTATAACTGGAGTTTCTTAAGGTGGTCAGCGTAGGGCATCTGCTTTAGGTCTGTGATTCTTTTAGTGAGGCATTTCTGCAGCCTTTCCAGTTGTTGCTGATGTCTTGAGAGGTACATACCAAATGGGGCGTTGTATTCTATAATGGGTCTAATGAGGGATGAGTACAGTGGGACAATGACCTCGTTTTTTCTGTATGAAAAGCCCTTAGTGATGAGGTGTGCCACATAGAAGGATTTCCTGACAGTTGTGGCGATGTGGTTATCGAAGGTGAGACCACTGTCCACCTGTGTCCCTAAGTCTCTTATCACACGTTTGGTGTTTAGTGCACTGCCACCTATATGGTAATTCACAGCTCTATTCTTCAAATACAATTCTCCTATTTAAATGTACAGTCCTATCCATCCTACCCACTCCTCTTCTCCCTCCCCCTTCACATTCAACTGAATTCACCGTACATTACCACCCATACTCACCCTCCATAAAAAACTGTATTAGATTCATACTGGACAGACTTTCTCTCTCTTTCTCTGGGGACATCCACCCCAACCCTGGCCCTACCAACCGCCCACC
Organism: Protopterus annectens; assembly: GCF_019279795.1. Classification (NCBI taxonomy): domain Eukaryota; kingdom Metazoa; phylum Chordata; order Ceratodontiformes; family Protopteridae; genus Protopterus; species Protopterus annectens. The sequence goes on along the minus strand of NC_056741.1, from coordinate 175,735,968 downwards.
TCACTTCCATCTCCATATACCACATTCCCCCACTGACAGGAGCTTTTGTTCTATTACAATCAATGCCCAAAGCCTCAGAAATAAAATTCCCATCCTCCATGCCTGGCTGCCCCACAACCAGTCTGCCATCATTGCCATCACAGAGACTTGGTTCAAACCTAATATAAAAGGCAACAAAATTCTCCCACCAGGTTACCAAATGCTACGCTCTGATAAACTCAACAAAAAAGGTTGCAGAGCAGCAATACTCTACTCATCCTCCTACACTGTTACTCCCTACACCAATTTCATTCCTAAATTTGCCAATTCTGAACTATCTATTGCCCTCCTCAAACTCAACAAACACAAATCCATATGCATAGCTGCCCTCTATATCCCCCCAGGCAATAACATCCCCATATTTGAAGATATACTCTCCTAGTTTTCAGCTAACATCACAAAATGAAACATTTATTCCAGGTGCATAAACATAAACTGGGCCACAATTACTTCTGAACCCCCTTCTCTAAATATCAACCTCTACAACTACACCCAACTAATAGACTCTCCTTCCAGGCTAAACAAAGATGGAACCACTGGTACCATCATTGACTGGATCTTAGTGTCTCATCCAAACCTTATCTCATATACTGACATCATTCCTGACTTTCTCAGTGACCACCTGCCAGTATTTGCTGGCCATGATTCCTGTTTCCCTCAGAACCATCACCACTATATATAATCATAGAATCTCTCTAACTTCAACCAAAAAATATTCGTAGACTGCCTAAAAGTAATAGATTGGTCACCCTTAAAAACTTTGCCTGTTGATAATGGTGTTGATTACTTTAATAAAACTTTCCTAAACTTTCTTAACAATCTCACACCACTTAAAACTAAAAGAGTTAAAGCTTCAACCTCCTTTTGGTTAACTAAAGAAACCAAGCAAATCATGCACCTAAGAAATAAGAAGTGGAAACTATACCAACAAAATAAATAAATCACCCTCTGTCCTAACTGAAGTTAAACAACTCTGTAACACTGTAAAAAAGCTAATAATCAGGGACCATAAATTATACTATAGCAAGCTTCCATCTGAACACTTATCCAACCCTAGAAAATTATGGAACTCCATCTCCTCCCTCCTCCACCCTGGCAATAAGGATAACCCATCCCCAAACCTAAATTACAGTGATGTAGAAATAGGTTACCAAATGCTAGGCTCTGATAAACTTAACAAAAAAGGTTGCAGAGTAGCAATACTCTACTCATCCTCCTACACAGTTACTCCCTACACCAATTCCATTCCTAAATTTGCCAATTCTGTACTATCTATTGCCTTCCTCAAACTCAACAAACGCAAATCCATGGGGCTTTTCATCCAGATTTCTACACACCCCTACCAATGTTCCCCAGTTTTATTAAAGTAATCAACGGCATTATCAACAGGCAAAGTTTCTAAGGGTTAACTCCTCCCTTTTCAATAACTTCTTCATAGCTTACTACCAACCTTTCTCACTACTCTCCATCTCCCCCCAACCAAACCCCCTACATCTCTTCCCATTCTGAATGCCCCTACCCCAACTTTTAACTTCTCTCCTGTTTCTACAAACAAAATAAAAAAACACTCTTCCTTCAACTCAAACCATGCTTCCCTGCCCCAGATAAATTACTCACATCTTTCCTCAAACTGTCTGCAGATAGTATTGCCTAGCCTGTCTCCATCATAATAATAATCCATCCAAGAATCATACGTCCCCTCACTCTGGAGACATGCTTTCATCATCCCACTGCAGAAAGGGGGCATAAACACTGACACTTTGAATTTTCGGACCATAGCCATCTTTCCTCACTTTCAAAAATCATGGAGAAATGTATTAAATTTCAAATGATGTCTCTATCTGACCCAAAACAACCTACTAACCCCAACACAGCATGATTTCCATCCCGGGCATAATACCATCACTGGTCTACTCTCCTTTCTAGACTATGTTAACTTTGCACGTGACTCTGGCAAAATTGTTTCTACTCTGTTCCTTGACCTCTCCAAAGCCTTTGATACTGTTTCCCACCCCTTACTCTTATCCCAACTCTCCTCTCTGAACCTCTTCCCTTTGATTATGATCTGGTTCACTAGCTACTCTCTGAAAGACAGCAAGCCATTAAATGGAAAAACTCAGTCTCTTCCTTTCTACACACCCCTACCAGTGTTCTGTCCTCGTCCCCCTCCTCTTTAACATTTTCGTTAATAACTTCCACTAGTCTCTCTCTGATACCACACTAATCCAATATGCTGATGACTTGACTTTCATTTGTTCAGCAGACACCCCCTCTGACCTTCTTCTCAAAACTCAATTAGCTTTCTCTAATACCGAATCATGGATGCATAGCAATCACCTTGCCTTAAATGTCAATAAAACAAAACTAATGATCTTCTCCCCATCCAAAAACACCAGCATAGACAAAAACTCTTTTACAGTAACTGCACATAATAACATCCCCATAGAAATAGTATCACACACCAAACCATTAGGTGTCATAATTAATGAAAATCTAAAATTTGACATCCATATTCAAACTAACATAAAAAAAACTCACCAAAAACTAGGTCTCCTGTACAGACACAATCAGTACCTTAGCCCCCCCCCCCACTAGACAAACCCTTACCTCTAACTATCTCCCACCCTCTCTTATGCATGGTGCTCCCCTATTCACTAATGTTCAGCTTGGCTTATAGGCCAATCTGGAAATCTTTTATAATAAAAATCTCTAAATTTGCCACCAACTCTGGAAACACATCTCATCACTGTCTCTCTCCCTACTCTCTTCAATGGCTTAAACTTCCTAACTACCTTAAACTCTTTACACTTACTACTGCTCACAAGCTTATATTCCAACCTTCTAGTTGTCCCTCTCTGTTCACCTGCTTAACCTGTTACATTCCCAACTGTCCACTTAGGCCAGAAAACCATATTCTTCTAAAAACAGATAAACCTCTTCAACCTCCTGGCCACCTAATATTATCCTGCTCTTTAGGTAAACTCTGGAATGTTCTTCCTGCCTCCCTTTGAAATATTCACAGCAAATCAAACTTCAAATCTCTTCTCCAATCACACTTATTTTAAAAATGGGAATGTTCCTGTTCCCCTACTACATAATCCTTAATACCATATCCTTAACACTACAAACTGTAACCAGCAGCCACTACAATACTCTTTTACTTTCTGCATCTACCTCCTCTCTTACCCTTTGCCATCCTTAACTCCTCCTAGAACCCACACCTTTCTCCACTATAAACCATCCTTTACCTCACCTTTTGTGCTCTTTCTTCAGATTTCTAACTCTGAATTCCTAAAAAAAAAAATAAAAAAGAAATGATTCACATGTATACTTTGTAAATATTACTTAGACTATATGAATCACGTCTTTTTTTAACTAGTGCTTTCATCATTTGCATGCTACAAGTGTTCTACAACTTCATAATTTTGTATAACTGTATATGTCTGTATTTATTTACAACTTTGTATAATTCAATGCCTGTGGAACTTTTCTCCCCAGACCTTCACTGAAAACAGGCTCTTCCAGGCCCAGTGGACTACCCCAATCATCAAACTAAAATAAATAAATAAATAAATAAATAAATGCATACATAAATAAATATATGAATAGCCAAAGTCAACCAATGGCAGTTAATGCTTTCTTTCTAAGTCCTATTATCACGTTTACTGGTACTGTGCAAACTCAAACAATGATGTCAACCTCATTTGCATGATAAGCAGAGAGCAGCAGGGTACCAAGCAGGGAGGAAAAAATATTTTAATTGGAAGGTTAATCTGACACTTGACCTTAGTTTGAGGGGTGTTTGCTGTTGCACCTTGGAAATATATATTTAAAATTGGAAGGTGCTTCTTAGTTGAGTTAAGTTTGTAGACATGCACAGTGAGCATATCATGACTTGACACATTTGTTTTTGCCTTTATACACTGGTAAATTGATTTTTAAAGTGTGGGATTCAAACGTAGGCATAAGGGACAAAACAAGATGCTCTCCCCAAAAAAAAGGAAGCCAGTCTGGTGGTCCCCTGCCATAAACAAACTTTATAACAAAAGGAATAAACTGTTGCAGAAAAGAAGAAAATCCCTGGATGCAAAAAACTCCCTTACCAGCCTCAGTAAGAAGCTGAGATCCCTCATAAAATCCTCCAAAGCTAGTTACAAAAATAAAATTACCAAAGATTCCAAAGACAACCACAAGGCACAAGAATCTAAATGGCAATGCTCAGATCTGCTCCGAGCTACAACAGAATGGCATTAAATATACTGATCTGAAGGATATTGCCAATATCCTGGCAGATCGATTCAGTGCCAACTTCACCCCCCTCTCACCCCCTAAATGACCCATCTCAATACTGGAAGATTGCCAAATTCCGGTAATAATGGCCACGCAGATAGAAAACACACTCTCTAAAGCTAAGAATACAGCATCCATGGGACCAGATGACATCCCGGGCTGTGTACTACATGAACTACAAAATTAACTGGCACCTCACCTAAGTGTCATGTTTAATCATACCCTCACCTCAGGCTTCGTGCACACTAAGTGGCGCACAGCTAAAGTTATCCCACTCCACAAGGGGGGATCCATCTTGGATCCCGGGAACTAAAGCCCCATCAGTCTGATGAGCCTGATCTGCAAGGCCATGGAGCGTATTATCACGGAACTTATAAACAAAGACATTGGCTACCTTCAAACACTGGACCACACCCAGTTTGGGTTCATGAAGGGCTGATCATGCCTCCTAAATCTGATTCTCTTCTTCAAGTCAGTCTCCAGAGCCGTGGATGAGGGTAAGGTGGTCCACACAGCCTATCTGTACCTCGCCAAGACCTTTGATACCACCTCCCACTCTGGAATCATAGATAAACTTACTAAGCTAGGCATTAATCCCTACTCACTTGCTGGGTTGCCAACTGGCTTACTGACAGAACCCACACAGTAAAAGCAGCTGACTCCAAATCCAGCTCCAGACAAGTGACAAGTGGAGTACCTCAGAGATCAGTCCTGGGACTGCTCTTGTTTGGCATCTACTTCTCTGAAGTACAGGCCAACATTAACGGACTCTGGCTAACAAAGTTCGCAAATGACTGCAAACTGGGAGTCATTATTGAATTCCCAAATGATGTGGATACTCTACAAAAGGGCCTTACAGAAACAGATGCTTGGTGCCAAAGCCATGGGCTAAAGCTCAATGCCAAGAAATGTATAGTTATCCCCTTTGGGGAAAAAACATGTACCCATGATTTACACATAGGTGGCAGTACACTAAACACCGAAAGTGTGACAAGAGACTTAGGGATAAAGTACACCACCACAACTTCCATTGAAGGCCTTTGGGGCCGTGACACCGGAGTCAATAAAGAAAAATTGGCAGCTATAGCAGAGCTTTGGTGGTGTTTTTGTTGTTAAGAGACTTAGGGACACAGGTGGACAATGGTCTTACCTTCAATAACCACATTGCCACAACAGTCAGGAAATCCTTCTATGAGGCGTACCTCACCACTAAGAGCTTTTCATCAAGAAAAAAGGCGATCATTGTCCCAATGTACTCATCCCTCATTAGATCCATTATAGAATACAACGCCCCATTTGGTATGTACCTCTCAAGACATCTGCAACAACTGGAAAGGCTGCAGAAATACCTCACTAAAAGAATCACAGGCCTAAAGCAGATGCCCTATGCTGACCACCTTAAAAAGCTCCAGCTATACTCTGTCATGTCACATATTGTCTATGTAGAGGTGATCTCTGCTTAACATACAAGGCCATGTAAAACCCAGAGCTGTTGGACATGCTCCACTTAAAGAAATCCCAATCCCTCAGAGCCACATGCTCCAGGGATCTAAACCTTGTCATCATAATAAACAAAACATGCTGGAGGGATAGGTTCCTGACCCAGAGACTCCCCAGACTCTGGAATAGACTGCCCATAAATGTCAAGCAGAGTGCCTCTTTGGCCCTCTTCAGAAGGAACCTTGATGATTGGATGGGAGAAAGGAAATTCACCTTAGGGATCATGTCAGTCACCCTGCTAGACAGGAGTCTAGGGAAGTAAATAGTGTGGGAAGAAATAGCCAGGGAATTGTTATGGCTAGGCTTGTATAGGCCCTAGGGCCGATAGCCTATTACCAACCTATGAACCTATGAACCTATTTCCGGCTTTGCTACAGAAGAAGTGCTGCTCACACAGTCACGAATAATTTATAAATACAGTTCACAGTTTGAGGTCTTACTCATGTATGTGTGTGACCTGACAAGGTTCTTGTATATAGATCCATTTGTGTATGTGTCTCACTTAATTGTAAAGGCCATCAAAGTCCAGATAGCAGAATTATACTTACAGAAATATAGTAGACAGTATACCCTCACTCATACATCTGAAAACATAATAAGAGTGTCTTATCCCTCATATATATAATTCATATCACCTCCACTATATAAAGTGTTATAAGTGTGAGTGACTATAATGGGAAATGGAACAACAGTAAAAATGCCTGGAATGTCCTATATTAGAATCCAGGACCATGTGTATGGTAGCTCAACATTTACATCTGTTGACACAAGAATTTTGAAATAACACTTGTATATTTTTCAGTTCATTGTTATAAACTGCACTGTCACAACAGTAAAAATAGGTTGCACACCCTGTACTAGAACCCGGGACCATCTGTATTCCAGCCCTATGCTTACATTGCTGCCACAGGACTAGTTAGATGACAGTTTCATAATATCTTACTCATTCTTAAGTTCTCTGTGTTACCCACTGTGCAATGGTGCTTAGTGTGTTTGTGTGGTGCCCAAAAGAATTAATTGCATGTATCCATTTTCAATAGTTTACTGTCTACATCCTGTCTACAGTTGTTCAATGACTGCAGATGTTGTGGAACTGTGCAACACTGATGCATGATGTAAAGCAAAAATTGCAACGATGTATCCTTGTTACCCTTACACTTTTACAGATGCTCTGTATGCAGGTGTTCTATCTGCTTTCTTTGTGGGCCACTAGTCTAGACTTGCAAACTGCTAAGCATCGTGCAAATGAGCACATATAAACCTTAGAGCAATTTTCTCTGTTTACCATATTTTCACTAAGCCATGCACCACAACACACTGGCAAAAAACAAAAAACAAAAAAAAAAAAACAAAAAGAAATGAAAGGGAAAAATAATTGAAATGAAAAAAAAAAAACAAATCTATAAAATAAACACTATTGTAGATCTTAGTGCAAGAATGTGTATGCTATATCTTTAAGAAGCATGCGAGGCTGTGCATGCATGTATAAATCACAGACACATGCAATCCCTTACTGCCATTTTGGAAAAGCAGCCAGAGAGAGAGAGCATGCTTAATCACAGTGTTAGTCCTGTCAATAAGTTACTAAGTTATAGCTTGTAAGTCTTTATAGTGATGTGTTTGTATAAGATAAAGCTTCTTAAACATAACCCGCAAAGACTCTTCTATTGCGTCCGAGATAGGAGAGTGAGAACTACAAAATGTTTATAAGTATTCTTGAGCAGCACCAGATAATGCACAAGCTTTGCATCATTTGCTGGGCATGGTCAACTATTTAGGCAAGTTTATAGCAGACTTCATTGAGTTGACAGCACCTTTAAGAGATCTCACACACAAAAATGTTGCATGGTCATGGTTGGAACAGCACCGAAAGGCATTTGACAACCTCAGGCAGAAAATTTCCACTCCACCTACATTACATGATGTGATGTGAATAAACCAGTTACTCTTTCCTGTGATACTTCAAAACTTTGGTCTAGGTGCAGTTATACTTCAAGAGGGCAGACCAGTAACATATGCATCTAGAACCCGAACCCAAACTGAGATGCAGTATGCCCAAATTGAGAAGGAGCTTTTGGCAATAGTATTTGCATGTTCCAAGTTTCATGATTATATTTTCGGTCAAGCTATTCAGATTGAAACTGACCATCAACCTCTAGTTACTATTCTCAAGAAGCCTATGCATTCCTCTCCTGCGAGATTACAAAGAATTATCCTCAAATTGCAAACGTGTAATTTTAAAATGGTCTACACAAAAAGGCAGATTGCTCTATCTGGCTGATACCTTATCCAGATTGCCTAGAAATGCAACAGAACTGCTCGATGCAGAGAATTTTGAATTTGATGTGATGTCAGTGCATAATGTTTCCACCACTAGGCTTGATGAGTTAAGAGATCACACTCTGACTGATCCAATTTCACAAAAGCTGAATCACTATATTAATGTTGGATGTCTGTCAAAGCAATCTAGTGTACCACCTGAAGTGCAGATGTATTTTCCTTACAGAGATGAATTGTTGATGGAAGATGGCATTATTGTCAATGGTCCTAAAATTGTTGTTCCTGCTTTCCTAAAACAAGAATATATCCAGAATTTGCACTGTGGTCACCCAGGGTCCACATCCACTAAGAGAAGAGCTAGAGAATTAGTATTTTTCCCTTCATTATTGAAAGACATTGATAGAGTACTTTTTCCTGTTCAGTATGCAATAGTACTAAACTACATTTGCAAAGAGAATCACTTCAGCTAAGTCCAGTTTCTCAATCACCTTGGTCTACTGTAGCAACTGATGTCTTTGAATGGAATAATCAACACGACTTAGCTTTAGCAGACTCATTTGAATTGGTATGATAGTTTGTTAGCATACATTGGACTACAGTAGTGTAGGTATTACTTTTTTTGTGTTTGTTGCTTATTATAGTAGGTGATCCTTACAGTGGAAGTGTGGGACTTCTACCACCTGATGTCAGAGTATCAGCAAACATGTTTTTGGTGTAATCATTTACTGATAGATTACTTTAAACCTTATGAGAGTTAAGCAGCTAGTTTAATTGAAAGAAAAGCAGTCAGAATTGGAGAATGCAACCCTTTTTGATACTTTCCTAGAAAAGACTGAAACCTTACAGCACAATTTAACTTTTTATGATGAGAAGTTAAGAAGTGTAAAGAACGAAAAATTAACCAGGGATTACCTAAACTTTAAACAAAGGAATATTTTTGAGTGGCCAAAAGTACAAGTGGATGTCAGAATGAAGGATATAAATCCTGAAATGTCTAAAACAGCTACAATGACCATTTCTCAGACCTCTAAAGATGATTATTCATGGACAGCTGACAATGTTAAAGAAATAGATAGCAGAGCTGACAACACTTCTGATCAAGGTAGCAAATATATGCCACAAAGCCCTCAGAATGACATAACATTGGGAAAAGTGAGACAAAAGCCAATAAAAAAGGTTCTGGACTGAGTGTCTTTAATTTAGGAAAGAAACCTAAGGACAATGCCTCTCATATTCTGTTTTTTCTAGATCTACTTGCTCAACTCAGACAACATCTCCCATACAAAACTCAGTCAGTGAGCCGAGGCAAGAAGAAAAGGAAAGTTATACATTAGAAAGCTTAATATCCGATGACATCTTGGTTATGAATTTGTCTAAATATTCCCTAAGTTTAGCATATGTCCTTAGTGAATAACGGGCAAACATTCATCCCAGCTCTTAAATCTCGATTAAATGAATTTACTTTAGATATAAAATGTTTTGGCAGCAACACCACTCTTTAGAATATGTTTGGTTAACACAAAAAGGAGGAGAGTCCTACTGTCTTCAAGAAACCTAGTACCTTTGTATCACTCTTTCATCTAGTGGTTGAGATGTTTACACATATGTGGGAGACTAACGTAGCTAAAATAAGACATGGAAATAACCACAAAGACTTCTACAATATGAATACATAAGAAAAATGAGCACTGGATGAGTTGATGCACAATGATGCCATCATGATTAAGCCAGCTGATAAGGGTGGGTCTATTGTTGTTCGAGATGCAGATGACTATCATATGAGAATGGCTGAAATGCTCAGTGATATGCATACCAATCTGTAAATACCAAAATGGGAGGTCAAGAAAATCATCCAGAAGGTCAAAGATACTTACCAAGATTTGCTTATGATGAGGATAATGAGTCAGGACCTCTATGAATATCTTATGTTCGAACATCTCGTGACACATACTATCAACGGGCTGCCAGAGATACACAAGGATAAACAAAACCCACCCCTATATTAGATTGTTTCTGGGGATGGATGGCTTACAGAATCAGCTTCTATTTATGTGGAGCATCAACAAAAGAAAGTTTTACCCAGAGCTGCTACTGTACTAAGGAACAAATAACAGATTTTAGATGCTCTCTACTGTTGTATAAAAACATTGAACAACATCTATGTATCTTATAATTGTTACCCTGGATATTAAAAATCTATTTAAAGTAATTCCTAGTGACTATGGCATTGGAGCTATTAAGGAATTTTTAAGGTACAGTGATATTCTAGATGGCAACACTGCTCTACAGGTGTGTCTACTTTGGGATATTATACTTGGTAATAACATGCTTTTATATGAAGAACAAATAAAAAGTAGAACATTACATCAAGCGCTTTCGCCTGGAGTCATACCAGGCTTTATCAAGATAAACCATCATTAAAAGTTCAGTGCTTAAGTACCTTCTAGTCCAAATCATGTGACTAGAACTCCAATTAATAACATATGCTAATTAGCCATTGAAACTAGCAAACCACCAGGTTATGTTAGAGACTTAAAAAGTTGTTTTACAATGCTGTCAAAGTTAAAACAAATACATCAACATAACCAAACTACAAGCCAAACTTGTAATATCCTAAGGCAACATTAAAAACTTATAAAAAATTCATATGTACCTTGAGAACCATTCAAAAATTGTGATTAAAATTTACTGCCCATTAGGCACAAAATAGGCAGTACTTAAAAAATTGTTCGAAACAAAACATTCTCCATATTGTTAAAATAAACGACACTTCCAAGAAACCAACATCATAACTTAGCCCTCCTCAGTTTTAAAACACTCATGATGCTAACACTGTCATTCAAACCAGGGGGTTTAGTTGCATTTAATTTAAGCTGCCACCACAATTCCTTATATTCCAATCGGGCCGCCCACTCACCCCCTCTACTGCCCTGCAAGACCTGATCTAAAATGAAAAACTTAAGTTGCATATTGGGGCCCGACCCCTATAGTTTCAGTACTTGCCAAGTTTCGAACAACCCCTTGTGGAACCAAAACCAGATTCACCCTCAAAAAGGCCCTTAACTTGGCACGTATAAGTGTGGCTCATGTAAACAATGTCCTTATGTGCTTAATGAAAATTCTATATTCATTCCATCTAGGAGGTTTAGAGTTAAGGCTGAGCATTTTTACAACTGTGGTACTAAAGGGGTCATCTATTTGGGGTTTTGCACACAGTGCTCCAGTTTTTACATGGGTAAAACTGAGAGAAGACTCAGAAGAAGGATATATGAGCACCTCTACGATGTTTCTAAGAAGAAGGAAAACAATGCTTTTTATAAACATCTTGGTTCATGCCCCAATATGCAACTTAAGTTTCTCATTTTAGATCAGGTACTGCAGGACAGTAGAGGGGGTGAGTGGGAGGCCCGATTGGAATATAAGGAATTGTGGTGGCAGCTTAAATTAAATGCAACTAAACCTCCTGGTTTGAATGACAGTGTTAGCATCATGAGTGTTTTAAAACTGAGGAGGGCTAAGTTATGATGTTTGTTTCTTGGAAGTGTCGTTTATTTTAACAATATGGATAATGTTTTGTTTCGAACAATTTTTTAACTACTGCCTATTTTGTGCCTAATGGGCAGTAATTTTTAATCACAATTTTTGAATGGTTCTCAAGGCACATATGAATTTTTTATAAGTTTTTAATGTTGCCTTAAGATATTACAAGTTTGGCGTGTAGTTTGGTTATGTTGATGTATTTGTTTTAACTTTGACAGCATTGTAAAACAACTTTTTAAGTCTCTAACATAACCTGGTGGTTTGCTAGTTTCAATGGCTAATTAGCATATTTTATTAATTGGAGTTCTAGTCACATGATTTGGACTAGAAGGTACTTAAGCACTGAAATTTTAATGATGGTTTATCTTGATAAAGCCTGGTATGACTCCAGGTGAAAGTGCTTGATGTAATGTTCTACTCTTTATTTGTTCTTCATTAAAGTCAATTTTGATTCAAGATACATTGGACTGTTTCATTCCTTTCAAGCCTTTGGATATTTTACTTTGTTCTTGGTTTGGATCTGCTTTGTTTTGACCTTTTTATATGGCTGTGAGCACTACTGGCAGAAATGGTGAATTGCAATGGACATTTCATGTGCCAACAGCTACTCCAATATAGTGATGGCCCAATGGGAATCTGACTATATTTTCAATGCCAGGAATATATGAAGGTACACTATTGTTTATTATGGATGATTTGCTGATGACATTTTCCTCCTATGGTGTAGCAGTAACAATGAGCTTTCTTGCTTTGTTGAGTACATAGCAAATACCACTTTTTTGCAATTTGATCTCCCTAGATCCACTCAAGTAATTGAGTTTGTAGATGTAATATTATTGTTCGATGTTCAAGTAAGATTTAATACATGAATACATAAAAAGGACTGTTGGAAGAACCACCTTTTGCATAGGACAAGTATGCATTCTGCACATGTATACATGCTTATTATAAGGAGATAGTTACTTCATATCTCCAGATTATGTGCTGATGAAGAAGTATATATATATATATATATATATATATATATATATATATATATATATATATATATATATATATATAAAACAGAACAGTTCGTGAAATGTCTTCATGTTCATGGTTATAGACAATAAGAGGGCCAACAGGGACTCACAAACACTAGGAATAAGAGAAGAACAACAGGACATCCTTACTTTGCAGAGAACACTACAACAGAACCAACCTATCCCATACCACAACAAGATAACTGTAATAAAAGTGGCCTAAGATGCCTGCTTATATATAGCAGTGATGTCTCACAGTTTCGTGAGCTTATTAAGAAGAATTGGTGCATATGAAAAATGGATGGCAAAATAAAGCGTATAGTGGGTGAAGTTCCAAGGTTTTGTTTTAAAAATAAGATGAATTTGAAGAGACTTCTCTGTCATAAGCATGGAGTTCCATCAAAGAAAACAACCTTGAATAATGGGACTTTTCCCTGCAGGAAATGTAGGGCATGTGCTGAAAACCTATGCAGATTGTAACACCAAAAACATTATTTATGTAGCCACTTGCATCCTCTGTAATGGATTTTATGTTGGTAAGACTAATTGGGCAGTTCACAAGATAGAATTCTACATCAGCTCAATGACATTAGACTAAGAAAGGACACCAATGCTTTATCTAAACATATCCAAGAGAATGTAAAACACAAGTTTATATTTATGGCATTAGAATTAGTACGTGATGATCTTTAGGGTGGTGATTTGTATAATAAAACAGAGGTTTTGGAGAGCTGATGGCTTGCTGATTTGCAGGCTGATCGGCTCCCTATATTGAATGCGATGATTTCCTTGAAGCCACTTTTGAAAGGGAGGAGACTTCCTAGATAAAATTTAAATTTTAATTGGTTGCTTTTTGCTTCAAAGGGGTGGATCACTGGCTGTAATGCAGTATTTGATGAAAGAAAGGAGACTTCCCAGATGAATTTTAATTGGCTGCTCTTTGTTTTAATAGGGAGGAGCACTGGCAGTAATGTAGGATCTGATGAAGGCTCTATGAGCTGAAGGCACTTGTCCCTGTTTCTCTGTCTTTGCTATTTTTATTCCATTTTATTGTTTTATTAGTCAATAAATGTTTATAGAAAAAACACCAGTATGAGGACCACCACGATTATGCAGCAAAAAATCTTCTTTATTAAATACAAAGAAAGATGAGCGCTTTCACGTACGGACTGTACGCTTCTTCAGATCTATTTGATTAAAACTAAAACAGTTCCTTATATAGTACAAAATAAGTGGCAAATTGCATCAATTAATCAATTAATGTCGTAATTACAGAGTTAAGTGCAAAAGGCTGTTACTAGAGAGTCAATGCAATTGCTGAAAGAATCTGTCTCATTCTATATGCAAGCAGAATAAAATTTTAAGAAAACAAAACATCAAAAAACAGACATATAAGAAACATAAGGAGAATAAGAAAAATATGCCTCTTCTTATCAGTATCGCATAAAAAATCTCAGTTCTTAGAAAAGGCTCTATAAAAAGCTCTGTAAAAACTAGAACATTGTGTCAATCGGCTTGGAAAAAATATATATATACACAGTTATATTATGTATATATATCTGGTTCGTCCCCTTATGTATCTATTTAGACAGGGCTATTAGTGCTGAGGCTATATAGAGCTATGTGTAACCCTGATGTCTAAAACTAAAGTGATATAAAATAAAACATGATTAAAGCATGAATAAGTAAGGAGGGCTATACTAAGTCAGCGCAAAAACTTCTGTCTATCCTCAAAAGGCAAAATTAAAATTAAAATAGAGAAAACAAAATCTACTGTAATATTAGACTAAACTAGAGGCCAGCATATGTAGATATGTATATTTATTACTCTCAAGTCAGTATTATAATTAATTGAAATATATAGAAAAATACATAAGTATTTATTCATAGTTTATCTAAAATTATATCCATATAAAATAAATATAAGACGAGACTATATTAAATAATAAATAATCTATTTACAATATATATTATAATGTTTGAGTTTAAAAATCGATATCTAAAAAGAGACATATAAGCATAAGGAGTATATGTATAAAAATGCTTGTATGTACATTTATTTATATGTCTATTTGTTTACTAGTATAATATATGTAGTTAGCAAAACAGTGTATATTACTATACATACAATATAGACATAAATTATTGATTACATGATTAAATAGCATTAGTAGATTATAAATATAAAAAATGTAAGTATATAGATATAAAATAGATCAACTCAATAGCTACTTAATATTATAATTAAAACTATGTTAAAATCTAGTTGATAGATATCAAATCACATATATGTAGAATGTATGTGTTAATATATCTATATGATGAAAATCTAAAATTTAAAATGTTCTATTATGTTATTTATGTTTATTCATATAAAGTAATGGATGCAATATAGAGTATGTATATATATGTTTGTAGTAGTTAGAAGTTACAAGTAATATAGGATCAAGTCAATATATATATATATAGCAGTATTAATGGATAGATTATTAAAATATTATTATTTTATTTCAGACTTCTTTTTTTGAGTACCGATCTAACGCTAATGTACTGATTCAATCCTGGGCTATAATGAGCTTTAAACCTAAAAATCCATTGCAATTCTGTACTTTCTAATTCATTAAAAGCGTCTCCTTTCCTGTTACTCATATATACAAGTTGTAGTGTTCTAAATCTGAAGCTATGGTTAGGATTATTAGAAATATGTTTTGCCAAAGCATTTTTCTGATCTTTCTTCCTAATGTCATATATGTGATTGTATATGCGTTCTTTTAAGGACCTGGTTGTCATTCCTATATAGAACGCATCACAATCCTGACAATTAGCCAAATAGATCAAGTTTGAACTGGTACAAGTTGATTTAAAATTAGGTTTAAATTTAATATCTAGCTTAGGATGTATAAAATTTATGTCTTTAGAAATATAGCCACACATGTTACATGTTTTGCATGGATAAGTCCCTAATTCATTCTGTTTAGTTAATCCTTCTCTTTCATCAGATAGTTTCATAACATATATCCTACTGTGCTTATCATTATGCTTTTCAATACACAGTAGTCTTTTAAGATTCTTACTGTTAGTGTAGAGGAACTTTGGTTTTGTTCCTATCAGACTCTTAATATCATCATTTGTAAGCAATATGTGCCAGTTCTTGCGTATAATTTCAGCTATGCATCTGTTGTCACTAGTATATCTGGTTTGAAAAGGTATGACACTTTTATTCAGCCTATAGCCTCCTTGTACCTGATTTTGATAACCTTCTTGTGTGAGGGAGGTTGAAGATACCTCAAAAGACTGTTTAACCTGTTGGACCAATTCTCTACTATAGTTTCTCTTTATAAACATGTCTTCTAATTTCAATATCTGTTCCATTCTATCTCCATGGTCCTTGCATAATTTATTAACCCTAATGTGCTGACCCTTAATAATGTTGCGAAATATGTGTCTGGGGTGCATGCTGCTGTATTCTAATAGCGTATTTTTCCAGCAGGGTTTCCTATATATAGTATGACTTAAAATACCATCGTCATCTTTGGTAATGGTAATATCCAAAAAATTAATCGTGGTTGTGGAATATTCAACAGTAAATTTAAAAAGGGGTGGATCACTGGCTGTAATGCAGTATTTGATGAAAGAAAGGAGACTTCCCAGATGAATTTTAATTGGCTGCTCTTTGCTTTAATAGGGAGGAGCACTGGCAGTAATGTAGGATCTGATGAAGGCTCTATGAGCTGAAGGCACTTGTCCCTGTTTCTCTGTCTTTGCTATTTTTATTCCATTTTATTGTTTTATTAGTCAATAAATGTTTATCCATGGTTTCCTAGTTCTGCTTGTTTTCTAAATGTACATTGATTTGCATATTTACATAGGGATTGATGCACATGGGCATTATGGATCGAAGTACCTTATAAATGATTGCCCCTAAATGTCCTGTTTGTAAACAAGACATCATTATTCTTTTGTGAAAATTTGTATAGGCTTTTAAACACCCTCCCAGGCCATTAGCATTGTAAAAATATATGAATGTAGAAATCTATAGACTGTATTGTCTGCAAGTAATGATTCACATGAACAACCACCAAGTCTCATTGTTAAAATGAGGAGAAAGTGATATGACAATACTACGGAATCTAGGCAAGTAATATGACAAACATCTGAGCCAGGCAGCATGGTAATTGGCTGAACACGCATCAATAAAATGAATACAACAGTAATAAATATTTTATATGGTCAATCTCCATAACCTGTGAAATATGAGAAAGTAATATATGTTGCACTAACAGTACTGTATCTGTACAACTGTATGAATTACATATCTACAATTAGTTCTAATTGTTAGCCTGCAAAATGCAAACTTACTGATGATGCTTGCTGAATGTGAACTGTTGCAAAAAAATGTCTATCTGCACAAGTGTAAGCAAACCTGGGATATTACTATGTTTTAACAAGAACACCCGAGGTATTGTAAGAAGATTCAATACCAGTGTTGAACCAAAGGGGTTTCTGATTAGGAACTGTTGCAAAGAAATGTCTATCTGCAAAAGTATAAGCAAACCTAGGATAGTACTTTGAAAAAACACCTAAGGTGTTGTAAGCAGATATAATACCAGTGTTGAACTGAAGGGCTTTCTGATTATGAACTGTTGCAAGGAAATCCGTATCTAATAAAAAATAACAAAACTCTGATATAACAATGGGTTGCAGGCAGATGAAATACCATTGCTGAACTAAAAAGCATACCACACAGGCTGGAAACAACACAGTAAACACCCATGCAATCTGAAAACAGGCAGGTTACACACAGCAAAAAAAAAGAAGTTATGTCTTACCATAATGTTCCATCTGTGTTGTAGCTCTTTGTTCATTCATTACCATTAGGACCTCGGTTCCATCCTCGGAACTGATATGGCCATTTCCAAGCTCGTGCCAGCAAAAAACTCTCAGCTAAGACCAACCCATAATGCCCCTCTCCTAGTTACTTCAGATTGAGTTTGCCTGCCCTTACATAATAGATGTAGTAATAGAAAAAAAAAATAGTAGGAGGCTCTGTCTGAGCAAATTCCATAACCAGGAGTTCATAAAGTCCACCAGGAGTCCAGGCAGGGGGAAGGAGGGTGGGAAATAATGAATGAACAAAATCTACAACACAGATGGAATGTTATGGTAAGACATAACTTCTTTATCTGATGTTGTAAATCTTTGTTTATTCATTACCATTAGGACTGAGTCCCCAGCTACTTGAGTCCTGGGTGGCCCTAAGGAAGGATATTCCTGACACCATAGAACCAAAAGATGCCCATCCTCTGGAGACGAAATCCAATTTGTAATGAGATATAAAGGTATGAGGTCTTGCCCAAGTGGCTGCTGTGCAGATATCATCCATATACACTCTGGAATGAAATGCTATAGAAGTAGCTAAAGAGCTGGTAGAATGTGCCTTTATTCTGGAAGGCAAGGATAGCTTATTCTGTTGGTAGATAAAGGTAATGACGTTTCTAAGCCTGGAGGATAAAGTCACTTTGGAAACAGATTTACCCAATCTGGGTCCTGCAAAGGCCACAAACAATTGATCTGTTTTCTTGAAAGATTTAGTCCTGTCCAAATAACAATGAAGCTGCCGATGCACATCAAGGGTGTGCAAAAGGTACTCCCCTCTGTTAGAGTGATGAGGGAAGAAAACTGGCAGGTCAATAGATTGATTAATGGAAAAGCCAGAAATGACCTTGGTCAAGAAAGAAGGGTCAATACAAAGGGACACCCTATCCATGTGGACGATCAAGTAAGAACTCTCGACACTCAGTGCCTGCAGCTCAGATACTCTTCCCGCTGAGGTAAGTGCTACTAGAAGTAAGGTTTTCCATGACAAAAATTGCAAATCACATGAACCAAAAGGCTCGAAAGGAGAACCTGGGAGAGACTGAAGTACCAAAGTCAAGTCCCAGGGTTGTAAGGGAGGCTTGACCGGAGGTTTAACATGTAATACTCCTTTCAAAAAGTTCTTGCATAGGTGGTGTGACATAATTGAAGAATTATCAAGATCATTATGAAAATTGGCAATAGCTACTAAATGTACAGTGATCATCGAAGCTGAGGCTCCTGCATGCAAAAACAGTAGTCAAGTATTGTAGGATCTTTTGAATAGGCATAGAGAAAGGGTCTAAGTTCTGATCTTTGTCCCAAATAGAGAACCTTGTCCATTTACTAGAATAAACTTTCCTAGTGGAAGGTTTGTTTGAAGCCAGAAGAATTTCACGAACAGGAGATGGGATGTCAGGCAGCCTGGCAATCAATGGAAGTGAAGGAACCAAACTGTGAACTTGAGATTGTGCAGGTTTGGATGAATCAGTCCCTGAGGATGAGATAACAGGTCTTGGGAATGATCCAGGATCCACGGACTGTGAATCAGATGAGGCCATAGGGAAGACCCAGTGGCCAATCGTGCATTAGAGCGTCCCTCGGTGGTTCCTCCTTAGGGGGGATCAGGACAAAGCAGCTTCTGCATTTGTAGTTTAGGGGGAGACGCAAACAGGTCGCAGAAAGGCTTTCCCCAGTGTTGGAAGATCCAATCCACTGCTACAGGGTTGAGGGACCACTAGTGAGGTATCAGGATGTTCCTGCTCAGATTGTCCGCAATAAGGTTGGAACTCCCGGGAATGTGTGTTGCTATAAGGAAGTGGTTGGAAGCTATTGCCCAGTGCCAAATCCTCATGACTTCCTGACACAGGGTGGAAGACCTGGTTCCACCTTGCTTGTTGATATACCAGATGACTGACATGTTGTCTGAATGAATTGCAATGGTCCCGGAGGGTAGGGACACATGGAACACTTGCAATGCTAGGAGAACTGCCCTCAGTTCCAGGACATTTATGTGCAAATTGGCCTCCATGGGGGACCAGGTGCCTTGGACCATCTTTCCCTGGAAATGCCCCCCCCCCCCAACAGGGAAGCATCTGTGGTCACCGTGGCTATGGGCTGGGGAAGACAGGATGGTCGACACCAAAGATTCGTTTGTGGGTTCATCCACCATAACATTTCTTCCTTGCAACAGTTTGAAAGATGTACCATGTGGTTGAGTGGGTAAATTAGCAATGACCATTGTGTGAAAAGGAGCCACTGTAGGATTCTCATGTGCAGTATCGCCAGTGGTACCAACATAATGGAGCCTAAAAGTTGCAGTACAAGACGTGCTGGTACATAGGTAGAAGGTCTTGGATTTGGTGTGTTATGTTCGAAAACCTGTGAGGGGTGAGAGAAGCTTTACAAGATGTTGTGTTGAAGACTGCTCCAATGAATTCCAGTGTCTTCATTGGAGAAATTTAGATTTGTCCTTGTTGATTCTAATCCCCAAGCAGAGAGCGAGACCTTGAGTGTAAGAAGATTCCTGGTCGGAGTGGTAAGAAGCCAATCGTTTGGATAGGGAAACACCAGAAATCCTTGTAGTCAAAGATGAGCTACCACAACTGCCATGCATTTGGTGAACACTCGAGGGGCTGTCGAGAGACCAAATGGCAGTGCCCTAAACTGGTAGTGATTGGCTCCCAGCCGGGAGTGTAGAAACCTCCAGGAGCAGTGATCCATCTTTATGTGGTAGTTCGCATCCTGGAGGTCTATAGAGCACATCCAGTTATCCCTCCCTAGGAAGGGAAGAATGGACTATATCATGACCATCCATAAATTTTGAAGTTTGATAAATTTGGTCAACAGGCTGAGATCCAGGATTGGTTTCCAGTCCCCTGTCTTTTTTGTCACTAAAAGGAACCTCGAGTAAAACCTGGATCCTGTCTGCTCTAGTGGTACTGGTTGGATGACTCTTTTCCTTAGCAGCTTTTCTATTTCTGAGGCTGCTAATTCCCTCTGATTGGGTGGTACATCGGGGATGGGAGTTAAATCGAATGGTTATAACAACCACAAACCAAAAACAATATAATTGTAACTACAAAAAAGTACAAGTATTTTCGCTTTACAGATGATTTGATTTTCATCTGTAATGGCGGAAAAAATCTGGCCAATGAGTTTGTGGAATACTTAAATAATAATAATTATAAAATCAAATTTGATGGGATACAGGTAGGTGTAGAAATTAATTATTTGGACATTAGTTTAAAAGGACGAACAGGTAAAAAGATCCATACCATGATATATAGGAAGTCTAATCAGGTAAATAGGATGTTACATGCTACAAGCTGTCATCCAGAACATACTTTAAAGTCTATACCTTATGGAGAAATGTTGAGAACTAAAAGATTAAGTAGTAATGTTAAAGAGGCAAGAGAAGAAGCTAAAAATATGATGTACAGTTTTATAGAGAGAGGTTATAATTTAGATGAAGTTAAACAAAATTTTGCAAAATTATATGAAGAAGGTAATAAAGGTACATTTAGTAAGAGAATTATTATGAACAATAAATTTGAAACAACCGAAAATAAGAAAGAAAGTTCAAAAATGTTTTTTGTTACTAAATATACTGTTTTTTCTAATAAATTGAATGAGATAGTCAAAAGTTTTTGGAAACAAACTAGAAGAGAGGTGTTGTCTCTAATAAATGTTGAGCTTTGTGTCTCTTA
>NC_056741.1:175656577-175714233 GCF_019279795.1 Protopterus annectens | reverse complement strand
ACACAGAGATCACAGTCAGTCTAGGGCTGGTTTCTCCCTCTTTCTCCAGATCCCCAATAAGACTCCCCACTGGCACAGCTATACAGTTGAGATCTCAGCTGAGTGGCCAAGCTAAGACCTCCAGCACCCTATCTGTCCAACCAGTGCTTTGTGTCCCTGCCCAAGTAGCTGACACACACAAATTTTTGAGATTTGATGTATATAAACACACACACACACACACACACACACACACACACACACACACACACACACACACACACACACACACACACACAGAAGGTTGGCACAGGCTTACTAGCTATGACCCCTCCTGCCCAGACTATATGGTAGTACCAGCTGCCACCAGCCACCCTACTTAACAGTTACTATAAGGCCCTTACAATGGGTGTCTGATCCTACTGTGTAATGATACTATTATCCAAATGGTAGTTTTGACCAAGAGCAATGCTATATAGCAGTGGCTTGTACAGTGTCACCAAATACATATGCAAGTACTCTAAGAGCTTAAATATGTCTCACAAATATCAGCCACAAAAATAGGTTTAAATATATTTAATAATAAATAATAAAAGAACAAGGCAATACTCAAACAACACAGTAACTACAGAGTTCAAAATCACATGAGATATTTTAAAACAACACTGCAGGACAATCTCAAATAAATACAGAAAACATTTAAATTAATCTTTACTATATTCCTGTCTATATCTAAGAGAAGTACTATGACCTAAGTCTTACTTACAGACAACATGCAGGCAGAAGTGCTGAGTAGATATTTCTAGGTCCAAGACAAAATACAAAATGCAAAGTCTCTATCTGAGAGAGTTCTTCAATTACTATCAAACATTACTGATGGATCAGCTCCGATGACATCACTCTTTGTCACCTGCCTTCAGTTTCCAGGCTAACAGAAACTAACATCTCTGTGCTAAAAATACATATCTCTCAGATGTTTGCTCAGAACTGGAAGTCGTAAAACAATTAAACACTTTTACATTTTAGACCTAGTAATTACTTCTCTCCAAGACAACAGAAAAAACTCTAGCTACAGACATTGTGCCTGCTTCACTGAAACTGAGATAACACAATCGTAAAACAATTTCAACTTATTTTCTTGAAGTTTTGCAAGTTTAACTCTGCATGTTCCAGTTTCTACTATTAAAACATACATTTGCACAGCTATGTAGTTTATATACATTTCTGTTCTTTTCCAATAGGGTACACTGTGGATACATCCTTGAAGCTCAGTACTGTACAAACACTGTTCAACAGACACTTCTGTACCAGTAGTTTAATATACACATATATAGTTTTGTATAAATCATATCAATATTTACAAATGACATATAATTATTTACAAAATTCCAGATAGCTGGGCTGGCAGTGTCACATTATTATGTCATGTAATGATTTCTTTTTTTAAGTGTTATGATATTGTACATATATGTACGTGTAGCACTATGTGTCCATTATTGTTTACCATACAGTGAAACAACAAAATAGGTGTGTATTCATACCTGTGTCAGTTGTGCCCTGAGTTGATGATTTTTTTTTAACATATTTGCATATGCTCATGTTGGAAAATGTTATGCTTATGATATGTGTGATGTTCATTGTCTACATCTAACTGAGCATCTGCCGTTAGATGCAACCTGTGTTGCTGTAGTGGGGCAACACCTGAACATCACTGTTCAATTTGTGTACCCATGCACATGTGGTTTGTCGTGACTCATATGTTTTTGTCAGATGCCGACATGTAGTCTGGGCCTTCACTTCTGGTTGCATGCTACATTGCCTGCATCTGTGGCTTCTGTCCTCTATGTCCTCATTTTCCTCCTCCAATAACTATGGGATGTCCTCTTCAGATATTTGTAGTTCTTGTGGTAGTTTACCCACACCTGCAGCTGGAAGACTGCCATGTGCTCGGGACAGCATGTTGTGCAGCATGGAACACACCGTTATCATCTGTGCTGCCTTCTGAGATGTGCATTGCAGTAAATACCTGAGTGTGTCCAGACATGTGAACTAAGATTTGATTTCAAAACACCAAACACATGCTCTGTGGTGATTCTAGTTGTTGTGGGTGCTCTATTGTAGGTCTCCTTTGCAGGGTTGGATGGCTCACTATATGGGGTCATAAGCCAAGGCTCAAGAGGATAACTACAATTACCTGTTGTGGGGAATAAAAACAATGTTGTTCATACTAAATGTTGTTGAGAAGAGGATCCGTAATTTACATCTTAGATGGATTTCTGTACTTACCAAAAAGTAGTCCCTCAGGAATTCCACCTTGCTGGAATGTAGCCCCAAGTTCACTTTCCCTCCAAATGGCAGCATCGCGGACACTTCCAAGATGTATTGCCATGATGTTCGTTATGCTTTCAACCACTGCACACACAACTTGGCAGTTGATGGATGGTCAGTGTTTTCTGCTTATATATATATATATATATATATATATATATATATATATATATATTGTTGTATTTTTTAGCTTTTTCCCAGTTAGGGGTCGCTACAGCGGAACTCCGGTCCGCTAATGATTGGCAGTAGATTTTTATGTGCCGAGTTGCCAGCCCTGATGCACAACCTTCAACGAAGGTACGCCCATTCATGCATGTCTCCACGCAGAAGATGTTCTAGCTGAGAATTGAACCGGACAGCGTCTTACTGTGAGGCGACAACGCTACCGCAGCACCACCACTGCAATATATATATATATATATATATATATATATATATATATATATATATATATATATATATATATATATATATATATATATATATATATATATATATATATATATATATATATAGAGAGAGAGAGACAGAGAGAGAGAGAGAGAGAGAGAGAGAGAGTCTAGGGCTGTCCAGTGTTTACATCTTTGTTTACTTTAGCTTTGTATTCATTTTATTAGCTATTCAAAGGTGTATGAAATTATTCCAATAACCCTTGGGGAATATGTACATCAAGATTTTTGTCTTTAGATTTTTGACAGTTTCAAAGGTGCATTATTCAGCTGGTGCTTTATTTCAATTACATTGTTTTAACAATGATAGGATATTCTATACTAAAGCTGTAATTTTACCATTTTATTTAACATCTTACAGCCTCTTTTCCTTGAGCTGATCCTCTTAAATTTTTGAGATAGACATTTAGTAAAAGTATTTTACGTTGAAATCCCATGCATCCCAGTATTATAATATATGATTCTCTGCACTCATAATGCATACATGCAGCTTTGCAGTGCTATATTGCTTACTTGACTTTATATTACTCAGCATGCTTCAATGCCTTGGTTTTGATAACTATCACATCAGTAATGCATGGTTCTGTACGTCTTATCCCCTTATCACTATGTATGCCCCTTTTCTTATGATGAGATTTGCTTGGTTTGACAGCAGAATTGAGTGCCTAATCTATGTTTGATTAGCAGTGTGGTTATTTGTGCAGTGGCTTCCTGAAAAATTAGTGCTGCATGCTGTACAGTGCTTCTCTATGATTCTCAGTCATCATGTTTCACATTCATTAGAACTGATTCTGCCCTGTTTGTGTCTTTACAGAGATGTGATCACCATGAAAAGCACAGATTCTCCTTAGATGGTCTTCTTATAGGTACAATGATGTTTTATTTTATACTAAACATGCTGCTTTTTTGGAATCCCAGTAGTCCAGTAGCCTTCCTTCCTGCTCTAGCTTGCAGGTTTCTGTTCATCTTCCATGAATTTACTCCAAGACATTTTTCTTATTTGTTTCCTAATCTGTTACTGCTATTCTCTGCCCTACAGATGCATTATGTTGCATTTTTTGCATTGAATGCAAGCATCTGATTTTTTAAACACTTCCCAAAACTGACAATCTATTTTAAAAATATCTGTATCTTATTATGTACCACTCCTTTTGCATGATGATGTGTTATCAGCAAAATGCAAGCATTTATTTCCAAACTATCTGGACTGTTACTTATTAAGACAGTGGAAAGAACTAGCCATTGTACTGATCCTTGTGGTAGCCCTGGTTTACTATTATTTCATCTGAGCAGAGGCTGGTTACAAAAATAAAAAATGTCCTGAAGACTAGGAAACATTTTTTTAATGTTATCACCCTAGAAAATCATTCCAAGTCTTTGTTCAGTGTTTATTTTGTAAACTTTGGCTACATCATTGCGTTTGCCAGAGTATGTGGCATCAGTTTTGACTGAAATAATTTTGGTCAGGGCACCAAGGGTATTTGCTCTCATCCTCACTGATAAATGTCATGAGATCATTGACATGTACTTGCTTCCCCAACCTCACAGACAGATGGGACCTAAATTTAATGTCTTTTCTTATGGAGGGCATCTCAGGACTGCACCATCCCATATGTTACACTACAGTCTCTGTAATGGAATATAAGTCCATGTAACTAATGTGAGGCTAGAAAAAGAAGCATCTTCAGAATGAAGAAGTTATTTGTTACAAACAACAAAAGCACTCAGTAAATTTATTTTTATTGGGTTTCCCCTTACCTCATGCAGTTGCTTAGCCAATTCAGGCTTGTTTGTGTTTTATTTTGGTTTTGCGTTTTATCTCAGGTTCTGGTCCTGTGTTTTCATTAATTTAAGACTTTGACAGACTAGGAAGATTTGAATTAATATTAATTTTCTGAATTGAAAGAAGTTTGTAACTCTTAATTTTTGGTTATTATTTATTAAATGTAATTCACCATCTTTTATCTAAAGTCACCAGCTGTAAGAAGGATTAGGAATGACAGCTAAAACTTGAGTCAAATTCATGGATGTCCCTAAAAATCCAGGACAGCTGAGAGGTGTGCTGGAAGGTGTCCTGTTTATCACACTTTATAAGTATGCCTCTCTTTTGGAAATAAACATCTACTGTGGTCTGTACTACGTCAGTGTGTCAGACATGAGTACTTGAAATATGACTATAGCAAATACTGCATTGGGCTTTGTTTACATGTTACACTGTACAAAAAAGTCAAGAATAACCCTTTTGTGTCAAAGTTTAAGACTCAGGCTGAGAGTTCTCTGTTCCTTTGCCATCATACCAAATAAACTTGCTATTACTTTTTTGTGTTTGCATTATTAGGATGGGTTTTGTGGTCTAATTTTAATTTCAGAACAGTTGAACATTTGTAAGTAAAACAGTCAAAATTATATGTTTTGTTGTCAAAGTATATGCACACCTCCCGTGTTTGACAATATGTTGAAAATGTCATCTCATTTATCACTTCTTTCAAAACTGAGAACCTATAATATATTTATTTCCTATTTACTTGTTGAGAACCTAAAATTTGACTTCTTTCTATATACCTGCTTGCTAATAATGTTATAGGAAAATATAGAGCCCTGATAAAGTTTGTGCTGATCTTAACAAATGAAAACACTTAATGATTAATAAATTTTACTTCAGTTTCACTGCATGTCTGCTGGCATTTTTTGCATTAAAACTTCAAAATCATGTAAACGCACATGTTGTGGACACTTTGGTCATGAGAAGTGCTGACCTGTCCTGATTACGCCTTAGTGTTGACTTAGACTAGATGGATGGAGCAGCAGCTGAACAGACCCATGAAATGCAAACATGCAGTGTGAGTGTCTTGCAAATACACACATGACGTTTCTGTGTAGAATGAGCTCACCGCCCACTTCTGGAAGAGCTCTCCTGTATATCTGTTGAGGTTAAGGATGCAGAAGCTGCAATGGCCTGGTTTAAGACTTCAGTAACTGAGAAAGTTGCAAGTAACTGTCACTGAGAGGTGACTAGTACTTGTAATGGCAGTAACCTTGGGACCTGGTAGTGGACATAAGAGGTTGGAGAAGTCGTCATGTTAAAAATGAGGCCATCTCTGCAATGGTAGTGATGAGATGTATCTAGATTTGATAGATCAGTACAAACATGTCAGCAAAGCATCAGGCATGACAGTCACCAATCAAAGGCCTGAGTAACATTTAAATGGTCTCCAAGAGGTAATAAGGGCAAACCATTCAGTGACTTAGAAGGATGAGATGAAATATTGTCAAAGACATACAAAGCAAGGTAAAGAAAACAATGACTTTGACTAGAAATGTGGTTCAGAAACGGTAGGAGGAATTTAAGGATCCCCTTAATGTGGTAGGTAAACCTTGTTTTTAAAGGGTAGTCCCAGAAACAACTGATGCAATTGGACTGATTTCTGTTGAATAGGTTATTACAGTGATTAAAACATTCTGCCATGCCAACATTATGGTAGTGAATGGGACCTGGTCCCTAATGCTAATGCTGATGACACTGGACACTTTTGGGTGTCAGCTAACATGTCTTTTCAATAGAAGTGTAGAAGGTAGTCAAAATACCTCTAGACTGGCAAGCTAGGTGGTAGTCCCCACTTTTACATAGAAGACAGGAGGGTGTGCTTCAATTATAGAGGGGGATTAAAGTTATCCATTTTTGGAAATCATCTTTTAGAGTGCTGGAACAGAGACCTCATCCTTTATCTTATCCTCTGACTGAAGAAGATAAGTGGAAATTAACCTGGCTATAGAACAATGTATTATCTCTTTGCCCTTTAAGATATGATCAGAGATACTGGGGGAGGGGTCCATGTTTGTTAATACTTTCTATATGTCTTTTGTAGTCATGGGGATGGTCTGTCACTGTCTATTCTGGAATGACATATGGGAGCTGTGACTAAGCTGTTTTTTTATTTAGCTTTATCTAGTATTATTATTAGTAGCAGTAGTATTTTTATTATTATCATTATTATTTTCCTCTTGAGAGGTCTGCTATTGTTTTTAATGAATGTATGCAGAAAATACTCAAAATCATAAAAATGGGTTCCCCAATATAAAACTTCTCTGATATTATAGCTTGGATGACTTCATTTATTTCTATTCCATTAGATGAATGTGTTTCCCCATGTAAGGTACTCATGTAAAATTAACACTTACTTTAAAGCTTCACATTATGAGGAAGCACTGTACTCATGAAAAATCCATAGACACTTCAGAACTAACTGGTCTCCGTATGTCAACTCATGGCTTGCACTAACAGATTTGTAGTTTGCCTTGTTTGGTTAATATTCAATGTGCATTAAAAGTTTCCTGTAACTCATATGAAAGTTTACACTAGTCATTATAATTGCTGACAGGTCTTAATTTAGGAATATCTTTCAATTTAGTATTCCTTGTTAATCTGTGTGTTTTCTGAGATCCACCCCAAATATACTTCCTGTTAGAAAAACGCATCTGTCATTTTATTATGTTTTTTATATAAATAGTTCATGCTTCCAAGCTTGATGACTTAATGTTATGGTTTATGCATTGTACTATATTTTCTGATCTGATTGCTCTTCTTCAGAGATTTTACCAAAGACCTCAAAGTTTAGGGCTATTTAAGGATAAAAAAAATTATTAAATAACTGAACAGCTCCAATAGATAGATGTTTTACTATTATCTGTACATGGTATAACATCTACGCCTTCATTTTAAATAAAAATGCTGCCATTGGTGACTGTCAGCAATCACTTCTGAAGGACACTGCTATGATATTTAATTGCAGCAATTTAAGACACATGCCATTAAATCATGGTGCTATGAAAATCATATAATTGTGCCTTTATACAAAGATGTCTTATTACTTAATGTGTCACATGATGCACACCTGCAAAATGCATTTAATCTAGAGTGAAAAATCTGCTGGATATACTGTTTTTTTTAAACCTCAATGATATGGTGCTCAGAAGGCATAACTCCTTTCTAGCAATGGTGTTCTCTACAAGAAGGATTGATCTTTTTTTTAAGTAACAGGATTTTTTTAAGGTACACCACATCACCTTCCTGCAGTCAAATTCTGGTGTCAGCCTTGGCTGTTCAGCTTTTTGTTGAGCAGTTAGGCAATAGAATCATTGTATGTTAAAGCAAAAATATTGCTAGCCTTATTTTAATTTCTCTGTAAACATGTACATTGCTCATAGGCACTTACTAGAAAGGCAGTCCAGGAGATCATTAATGAGCCCAGCTCCTCCAAATTACCAATTGTCTCAAAGCAGTGATTGGTTAAGTGACCTGCCCAAGGTCAATAGACAAGGGAAAGCTGACAGAATGAAATCTTGTGCCACAGGAAGTAGCTCTGTAACAGTCCATAGCCTTAAATCTCTTAAACAACTGCCAGACTCCTGTCATGTGTTTAGTTTATTTTCTACAGCCATTGTCTGTCTCTTGTCTCTTTCTCTCTTTCTTCCCTGTTTTTCTCTCCCCCATTAATGCCACACACAAGGTTGGTTTTACATTGGGATGGATTCCATAAAGTTCATGCCAAAGACGACTCAAGAGCACCTCCTGCAGATGCAATTCCAGAAGACAACCTGAAGGCATATCAACAACTTAAGTATTTAGAGTAGGATAATTAGGGATTCTGTACTCGCCAGTGTGATCCCAAAACACATCATCCACACACAATGTAAGCAAGTGTGACAAACAGCTGCACTGATTCCACTTCTGAAATTGTTGGTGTATACATTACGGCTCCGAAGTATCTCAGGCGATTACTACAGGTTATAGTGAAATCTGTAGCGATACTGAAAAAAAAAATTAACAGTGCAACCTGCTCTTAAAATATTGCAACAAACAGCAGTGATTCTAGCTCTGCATCCTAGAAGGCAGCCAGCTAGAGTTAAAGTAAGGCTGCAACTAAACCAGTTGTCAGACTGGCAAATAATTGATAGATACTGTCTAGATAGATAAATGGTACAGGCTGTCCATAACATGTGTGCTCCACACATGTCTGCGCAGATCCTGTGAGAAATCCCCATCCCCTTAAAATCAAAGTATGTCTCAGTCTGGGTATCCTCACATCTGGGACATTACAGAGACACATGGGGAATGGTGTGGGAGTATCACATACAGCTGCCCGTTGTATCCTGGCCAGATTCCTCAAAGCAACAAGGTGTATGACTACATATATTTCCCATCCACACCCATAGAGTGGAGAACTTTAATGCACCAGTTCTACAACATTGCAAACTGCCCCCATGTACATGGTGCAACAGATTGCACACACATACATATCAGGACACCAGTATATCCAGAAGCAGACTGATACAGAAACAGAAATGGATGGCCATCCAGCAACTGCCAAGTTGTGTGTGCAGCAGATGGCAGCATAACATACATCATGGCAATACAACCTGGAAGTGTCCATGATACTGCTATTTAGGGGGAAAGTGGACTCAGGGCAGCATTCCAGCAGAGTAAAATTCCAGAGGGACTGCTACTTTGTAAGTATGAGAACACAGCTAGGATGTTACTGAAGGCTCCTCCATCAACAATATCTAGTCTCAACAAAAGCCATCAACAATATCTAGTCTCAACAAAAGCCTTTTAACTCCCCCAACAGGTGACTATAGTTAGCCCCTTGAGCTATGGCTAATGAACCCATACCATGATCCATCCAGCCCCACACAGGGGCCCTACAATAGAGCACAAACAATGACCAGAAACACTGAAGAGCATGACTGCACATTGAAGGCATTGTGACTGGTATGACCTCAGCAGATATGCCAGCAGTTGACATCTGTGCAGGTGGGACAACAAACAGGGATTCTCAATGGCCAATGTTGGTTTAGCAGAAAGGTGGCCTGCCTCTCACAGATTGAAATCTGGTGTGCATAGTCATGGAACAAAAAATCCTGCTTGTAGTACAACACTGCTTCAGTAGCATAGAAGCCAAATTTTCCACTGATCATGCCACAGTTAGCAGATTCTCATTCTGAACGGCCAGTGTAGCCATAATCTCACTGTGTCTGCGCTCTTCTCCTTCAATCATGACACATAGCTGGTGTGCCAAATGATCTGTGGCATGGACAAGTGCACAGGCATCTGAATGATGCTGTTGCTGTGACTGTTCATTTGCAGGAGGAAAACATCCTCTGATACTTTGCCATGTGCAACGTCTGCTCTCCTACATCTACGGCAACACCTTGTGTCTGGTTGTTGTGTGTCTGCCAGCAGCAGTGCTCCCAACTGTTGCATGTTAGTCAACAACCTCACCCTGTTCAACATCCCCTGTGTCATCATCCACTGAATACATCCACAAGTGGAACTCCACGTTTGAGGATACATCTAGTGCGATATCGGTGTTAACCTCACAGATGGACTCTCCAAAGAACTCAAGCTCTTCTGTGCCAGAGACCATACTACCATGCTGAAACATACCATAAACAACATCATGATAGCTGGATGGACTGCTGGATGACAAAGACAGCTGATGTGCTACAAGATATAAAGACACAGATCAGGGCAATATACCTACAGCACATGATGAATATCAGGAGCTTTGCATACATATCTTACTGAAATGTTACAAATACTAATAACTTCTCTTGTAGTATACTATATGTATATTTCATGGAATGTACATATCATAACTATATAATCTATTAAGATGGACAACATACATGACATATGTGATGCATAAAACATAATACATGACATATGTGATGCATAAAAATAAAAACTCACCTAAAAACACTCATGGGATGTTGTTGCTGTTCCACTGAGCTGAACTTCAAATAGTGTAAGGAAAAAATGTACAAATGACATCACTGAAAACATTAACCAGATGAACACAGTCAAAACACACAGAATGTACAGCATACACATACCACTCATATGCGCACTTAAGAACTCCTGCTATGCAGAGGTTGTGGTTTGTACTGTGGATCTTGCAGTAGGAAAGTAAAGATAAAGGCAGCACAGTCATTTAGTTTTCAGAACTAATACTGACAATATTACATATACAACACAGTAATATGGGCAGCAAATACTGACTTGATGGACATTGCAGCTGTACACCAGAAGGGCCTGTATTGTCAAATATTGACAAAGTTGTCAGTCATCACATGTGATAAACATTGTTGAAAGCTCTGACAATGTCAGTGTAACATACTTGGTCTTTTTTCACTTGAAAATGCATGGTTTGGCCCTCCACTGTATGTACCTGTAGTGCTCAAGGTTATGGAAACAACAATGTAACAGTAAACAGCAGTGCCATTAAATGAGGTGTGGGCACTATCAAGGTAGTATGCACAGCAACAGTATAGAGACACTCACCTGCTGCTCCTTGGAGTAAGACCGAAGTAGATGGACCTGTGAATATTAATGCAATAAACATTACAAATGTAGTTTGCACTGCTATATCTGTAACTCAGCTGTACCAATACATGCTATTATAATTATATAATTATACAAATGGTGAGTATTAATTGCTTTTGTTGTATACTTTTTCTTCTGTATATATTTTAATATTTATGTTATTTAAATTCTGTTTTTCATCAATCAAGAAATGGAATCTCTGCATTACATGACTTCCTTCTGTTTGTTTTGTATTAAGTGGAGCTTTTCTCTTGGACTTTTTCTAAATGGACACTAGTAATATCGCAGCTGTGTGCAGCAGATCTGTGTGAGTTGTTAATGCTTCATCATGTCTCTTACATCTGTTAGATGCCCTCAAAGAGGTCATCGAGGGTATGCATGATGACAACACTAGCATCCTTTTGAACTTGACAAGCCCAAGGCATTTGACACAAATCCACACTGAGGTATTCACTCAACACTGTCAGATCTGGACATAAACACCTATATATCCAAGAGTATAGACCAGCGGATCACATATGTGGCATCTAAAAATGTTGAAATGTGTGAAGTGACCTATATCTCATGTCCACTGATCAGGTCTGGACATCAGGGCTGTCTGCTAGGAACTTCCCCACTCATTATTTAAGTCACAGTTTTCACGAATGACATACACATCCTTTTTCAAAACAGGTGTCTGAAGGACTACAGATTTTGGGCAATCATTGACTCCAACTGTGATATTACTATAATACAGACAGTATTAACACACACCAAACATTGCTGCCACAGCCATGCTGATACCTGCAATGAAACAAAAACATGTGGTGATTGGTTATGTCATAAAAACAAATGCAGAAACCTAAGTATAATGTAGACATCACACCCTATAATCACACCAATAGGTATATGCCCTGTGCCCTGGTGTAGATGGCATGTGCCACATCCACCAGCATGTGGCCATAGTACTGACTATTCTCTTGTATGTAAGACAACTATTGAGTATGTGAAGGACATCCACATCAAAGGCCATAATACATCCATAGTTCACAGCCGTTATCATACCAATAATTGAGTACAATGCACCCTTCTTCATGTACCTCCTACATATCTTCCAGTGATGTGTAACTGAAGTGTACCACCTTTGTCACAGTCAGCTGTCACACATCTTATTCACCATAAATACGTATTCTTTTTGTTGTATAAATGTTACTCTCTAATGGTGCAGAACCCCCATCTATGTGTTACACCAGATGCATATGTGATACCTGTTCCGGTGATGCACACAGTACATTTATAGCTGTTTGACAACATTGATGGCATGGGTAACATTCATGACAGTGTGGATTGTGCTCTCTCTCTCTCTCTCTCTCTATATATATATATATATATATATATATATATATATATATATATATATAGTTCCCCTTCAGAAGGTCGAATGGCTGAAATCTCGAAATGCATATGGCCGAAGCCATATGCTTGAATTTCAGAAGCTCGATCTTCTGAAAAGGAAGTAAAAAAAAACAAAAAACAAAACACAAAACAATGTTTATGCAGGGGGCAAGCCCCTCTGCATCCCCCACACCCCCCGCTACTTATTTATTCCAATTCCGAGATCATACTACAGCGCAGAAAGGGAAATCTCCCATTCTGCACTGTATGTAAATCCCCATTCAGAAGGTCGAATTTCTGAAATTTCGAGCATATGGTCTTGATCATATGCATTTCGAGATTTCAGCCATTCGACTTTCTGAAGGGGAACTATATATATATATATATATATATATATATATATATATATATATATATATATATATATATATATATATATATATATATAAACACATACACGCACATCAGTCAACTAGCTTGTATTGATCATAATGTCACATACAGGTATATCAGTGACCCTCGTAACACCTCCAGCAAATGTTACAGTGTCAGGACAGTGTGCGTGTTTAGATTGCTGATATGTCGTAATAGTTGTTCAAGGGTGTTTGTGCAAAACCCTCTCTGATCACTCAGAATCACATATGTTATGTCAGAGACCTGAGATTACTGGTGGTTTTATTCTGATATTGTCCATGATTGTGGGTGCTTCTTTTTGAAGACCTATGCTGATATTACACTCATATTCAGGCACATCAGTTTGCACAGCTTCACAATATGTACTCTATCCCAATTGTATATAACATCCCTGATAGATGTCCACTGCAGTGTTCATGTAAGGATGCTTATCTCACAGACATCTTCCTCATTGTTATGTCACCTTGTGTGACAGACACATAATGCACATTTTCACAATGCATTCTGTACTGTACCACACTGATATGTGATTGGTGTTCCTGCTACAACTGTCTTCCATTGACATGCCCTCTTCTGCTGTACATTACATTGTTTCACCTGTCCTCTTTCCCTGTGTCCATTCTTACAATTCATCTGTGTGTCCCTATTCAATACATGCATTTCCCCTGAGTATTTATTTTACATGGCATTCCATGTGCCCTTACAGATTATTTACACAACTTCTGTAGAGAATGCCTGCAATGGGATTTCAAAATACTCTGCACTGTACACACTGTCATGTACTGTGTTTGGAACAGATACATAACTATATGTTAAGCCCTGGTAATCATTGTTGTATTATGTGCAATCCCGCTAACCTACTGTGCTCTGAGGTAACCAGGTTAGCTATCTGTGTCACTTTACATGGTTTCCTGGCTAGCAACAGTCATCAGCCATGAAAGTGTGCTTGTTTATGTCTAAACATGGCACACAACATTAATATGTAATTAGCGTTGCTGATCACTGCTCATCACCAGGTGAAGCCTACATGGAGTTTCCTGAATCTCAGGGTATGTGTACACTTAGGGCAGATTCCAAAACAAAGTTACGGACAGTGCATCACAACAAAGGGAGACTTCAGCGCACGAGTTGCAGATGCGGTTACAGAAGACATGCCAGAATCAGTCTGAGTAATTACTTATTCGGTGTAGGATAATTGTGCACAGCCATCAGATCCCAAAACACAACATGCATGCCCAACGTAGCTTAAATGCAATAACATGCTTTGCCAACTATGTTTCCAAAATGCTCAGCAAATGCCATATTGTGACCCAACAAAAGGAAGCTATTTCTGACAGAAATCTGTGGAAACAGTACTATTACAAAAAAATAAAAACAGAATGCAACCACGTGTGAATGAAATACAACAGAGCTGTGGTACTGCAAGCTATACAGGAAGACATGACAATGTATTCTAGAAGTCAGCCAGTTAGACAGAAAGCCAGACTACAACTAAGTCAACTTTCAGAGCAGGAAATACTCGACAGATATCGCTTCGACAGACAGCTTGTGCAAGCTGTGTGAACCATGTGAACCCCACATGTCTGCGTGTAAAGTGTGAGGCAACCCTTTACCTGTCAAAATCAAAGTCTGTCTAAGCTTATGTATTCTGGTGTCCAAGACATTATAATAGCATATAGGAAATGCCGTAAGAGTGTCCCAGATAGCTACCAGTCACATCCTCTCATAATTCATGGCAACAATGTGCACTAAGGTAGATAAATACATTCACTTCCCATCTGCAGTTATGAAGTGGGGAAATGTCATGTACCATTTTAACAACATTGCCACCTTCACCCTGTCTTTGGTGTAATAGACTGCACCCACTTCCCTATTAACACTCCCATGGAGTCCTAAGCAGAAAGGTACATAAATAGAAAGGGTTCCTATCTCTGAACTGTCAGGTGGTGTGCTCAGCAGACAGCAGCAAAATGATATCATGGTGGCAGACCCTGGTAGTGTCCACAATGCTGCTATATGTAGGGAAAGTGGTATAAGGGCTGGTGTTCAACATGGTGAAATACCTGCTGGACTACCACTGAATAAATACAGGAGCACAGCTAGAATGTATGCAGAATACACCCTTGTCAACAGCATGCATGATGACAACATATATTTTATCTCCCTTGCCGACAGGTAACTGTGGTTATCCACTTGTGTCATGACTGATGATGTAATTGAAAGCACCATGCAACCTTGCTGATAAGACATAAAATAGAGCGCACATTACAGTGAGAAACATCAGTGAGAGTGTTTCACAAGTTGAAAGACAGATTCAGATGTTTGGACACATCCTGGGGTGCACTGCAATACACACCTGAAAAGGTGTCAAAGATGATTACTGCATGCACCATGCTTCACAACATATTAACAAACACACATGCTGGTTTAGCTGCTGCAGACCTACCCCACGAGCCCCAGATGTCTGAAGATGACATGTCACAGCTGTCAGAGAAAGATCAGGAGGACACAGGGGTGATAAGAAGCAAGCATGGGTGATGGAGGATGTGACGACAAATCCTAGCTCAGGCAACATGGCAGCATTTGACACACACCCTTGAATCATAACTAGTAACATGTATAGAAGTACACAGACAAAACAGTGATGTTCACATGTTGCCCCACAACAGCAGCACAGATCGTATCTAATGGAAATGACCCACTAGATGTACACATTGAGCATCATGCATAACATAATTGCAACATATAACAGTATGAACAGATACAAAACAATAATGAGAAGAACCGTCACATCAGGCCACAAGTGACACAGATATGCATACAGAGTCATACTGGTGCTGCATTGATGGCAGTTAACATGGAAAATTGTAATGTAAACTATATTCCTATCAGTCCACTATCAAATCATGCAAACATGAAAACAAATCACCACATATTGCATTACTGTCATTGATACCACTGTTAACATATGTAAGTGTAAAATACGGAATAATTATCAACAAGGGAATGTAATTACCTAGATCAGTAAAAATAGCAGAATCCCAAGGCATCAGACCTTGCAACAACCACATACAGATGAAGTTGTTAGTGGTTTACACAATGCTCATTATTAGCATGGGGTCAGAATGAAACTACAGGATCCACATTGGATCATCTGTCAGTGTTATTCTAATGCAGTCTAGGACACCCATGCTGGTGGCTCACTTCTTGGTCATGGCTTCCCCTGCCACATATGGAACACTTGTCCCTTATTGCTCTACCGAAGAGCTTGATGTAGTGACGCCAGCATATGGAGACAAATTGTGGGAAGGAACATGATTATGAGCTGACTGTCTGGTCGTGACTGCTGGACACACAAAGATTGGCCAACCCCTTGATGTGTGTACACATTGCAGCACAGACATTGATGTCTGATGGGCACGTGTGGGTCTAATGAGAGGGGGCCTGCCTCTCCCATGTGGTAATTGGCTAAGCACAGTCACGGCACATAACACCCAGTTAGTACAACAACACTGCTGTAGCACTGCCATAACCAAACTGTCAGTGAATCATGCCACAGATAGCACAATGTCATGCTGTACAGTCAATGCTGCCATGACCTCTCTGTGTCTGCATTCCTGACCTTCATGCAGCAGACAAAGATGGTATGCAACACAATCTGTGGCTTGGGTAGATGCACAGATGTCAGATCCATGGCATCACTTTGAATGCTCCTTCTGTAGGAGTAAGTGGACACCATCTAACATGCACCTATGCACAGCTGCTACACAGCCAAGTGTACTGCTTCTGGCAGTATTGCTCAGTTGTAGGGAAGAATCAACATCACCAACAGACTCAGCATGGGACATTGGTGCATAGTTATCATCCTGTCCAAATCTGATGTCCCTACATCATCAGAATGGTGGACATGTTTTCCTTCATGTCTGAGGCTACAGCCTGATCCACACAGCTGTCATCTTCTGGGCCAGATTGTATCACTAAATATGTGTAATGTGTGTCATGAGACATTTTAGCACAGTAATGCACATCATATCTCCCTTGGGAATAGAGGATGGGCTACCGGAGAAGGCAGGCAATGGGTGTACTACAAGAAGAGACAGAGGACACACATCAGATACTGTGATAGAAATTACATGTTGCAGCTCACTATGAACATAAGGGACAAATATATGACTACAATGTTAGTGAAGCTAATGACTTACCAGGAAGTCATGTTTGGGCATGGCACACTGAGCCTGTATAAGAAGGAGAAACCATTTATGTTACATTTGCAACATATATGACATGTGGGTAAATAAAAAATAAGACATACCTGACTTGTCCCCATGAAAATTCACTACTCGAGGTGAGTGCTGAAATGCAACTGTTGCATGGAAACAAAGGCATCTAGGTAGTATTAGTAAGCATATAATTGCCATCACGTACCATTCCAATACAGGTATAACACACAGTAGGTAATATATACACATACTGGTTGGTCGATGCTGATGTGCAGATGACAGTTGCCCTATGCAAGTTTAGAAGGGCACAATATTAATGTGGGCACTGACAGGAGTATCAATACTGAAATGTATGAAACAGAGGAAATGTCATACCAGTTATATTCTCTGTGTGGTGTGTTTCTCATATGTCATAATGCAGATCCTATAGTAGGACAAAACAAACAAAGCACAACATGTGGGTATGCAACACAGTCTGAATATAGTCACATGACACATGGTGCACATGTTGTCGAGATTTACCTGTGCATGGAAAACAGAGGCATGATATCATACATTACCATTGTAATAGAGAGTACAGCAGCCTATAAACATGGTGGAGAACCATAACTGGTCTTTCAGTAGGTGCACCTGCATTAACAAAGTCTTGTTATGATGTATCTGTAGGTAACAATAGCAGGGATACATCAACTTGTCAGTATACACCACTGCCATGATAAGCTGCAGAGGCAATAACAGCTACTGGTCATAGTAACAATGTATGGAGACACTCACTTGTCATGTGTTGGTGCTGGGCAGACATTGATGGACCTGTAAAAATGAAAAAGTGACAACCTTTCAGATGTTGCTGGAAGTGTTATTTATTTACCACATTTGTACTATAACATTTCATTACATTTACGCTGGGTATTGTCAGCATGTGTGCTCCCACTTTCACGGTGCAGTTCTGCAGCTGGAACACAAAAATAACCCTATACAGATATGTGTGAAATAATGACACATAATGAGGTACTGTATATGTAACAATTTTCAGATTAATATGACATACATGTATGTCCTGAAACACCTGATTCTATACCTTCATTGGGTATATCACAATCTCAACTGGTGGTATGCAGGAATAAAACTTCAGAGGCTGTATATTATCAGTTCACCAAAGAAGAAAATGCACTTCCAAAGACAAGTTAAGTGCTTTCACTGGGGAATCTCCCAGGCTTCATCAGAGCAATGTAAAACACAAAACACAGTACCTTTTATATATATAAAACAGACAGCCATTAAACACTTCAACCCCCCCCTTTTCATAATTAAAATATAACCCTTAAAAAAAAAAAAGTGTTCATACCAAATCTCTAACCTTTACTACACTTCATAAAAAATTAAATTAAACCCCCTAAAAATAGTATTTAATTTTAAGTGTCCTGCACTTATAATTGGAAAATGTATTATTCGATTAAAAAACTGGTTAACACTACAATTTTGCAACCCTTAACTTAAGGACACTATTCATACTAATCTGCTCATTCAAACCAGGGGCTTTTGCTGCATCCAATTTAATTTGCCAGAATAATTGTTGCCGTTTGGCTTGGCTTATATAGGCCCTAGGGCCAATAGCCTAGTACCTACCTATGAACCTATAATTACTTTTATTCTAGTCTGTCTTCCAAACATCCACCCCTGGGATCCTGTATAACTTGTTCTAAGACACAGAATACAAACTTGCCATTTGTACAGCCTTTATAATGCCTAAACAGTGCATTAGTTTCGAACTCATGAGCTATATTGTATAAGCGTTCATATACTCGTTTCCTCAAAGTTTTTTCCGTCTTCCCTATATAAAAACTCAAACATGCTTCACATGTAACCAAATACACTACCTCCCTACTATTACAATTATAATGACCCGTAGATGTCAAATGTGCACCCATAGATTTCAACAAAATCCTTTCCTTGTCTGCCATATAATCACATTAAACACAAAACCCGCACTTATAAGTTCCCATTCTCTTGTTACTGTAATTTTGTCTGTTCACCTGTACATTCTCAAACATCTCCTTTAAGTTCATGTCTCTTTTCCTAATAAACATAGGATACTCTGGAATAAATTTATTTATATCTGAATTAACTGTTAACACCCACCAGTATTTTTAATAAGGTTTTCTACCTCAAAAAATGCTGGGAAAAATGTGTAGACAAAGGCCATGTTTTAACATTCATTTCCAGTTGTCTTATTGGTATTCACACCATTCCCTAACCCCAATAAAGGACTGTATTTTTGTTCTCTTTCCTTCACAACTTCGTCCATTAATTTGTCTATTAACCAGATCGGGTAGCTTCATTGTGTAAAATGTTCCTTAATAAATTCTTTCATGAAAATGTCTTGCTCACTACACATCCTCGAAGCTGAGACCAGTTGTTTCTTAATAATCCCTTTCTTTTGGAGAAGTGGGAGTTCACTGTCAAAATGTAAATACGAATTCAAAAAAGTATCTTTTTGAAAAATCTTAGATTGCAAACAATTATTAGTGTAATCCTTGTAAATTGTAACATCCAAGTAGTTAGTAGCTTGGTCAGAGATTGTGTGAATAAATCTCAAAAATTCATTAGTCTCATTAATGTACAACAGAAATTCTTTTAATTTATCTTTAGCACCCCTCCAAAACAGACAAGTATCGTCCAAAAACCTATTGCAATGTGTTATATAATTAGACCAATTTGTATTAAACACAAATTTCTTTTCCCAATAATATAAAGTGCAGTTAGCATACAAGGGGGCACATGCGGCCCCCATTGCTATTCCCTGTTCCTGTTTATAGTATTCTCCATTAAAAACCATACCTCGGGATTCACTAATCCTCCGTGTGAGACTAAATAAGTCTTACACGGAAACTGCAGCCCAAGAAGATGACGTCAGCGCACCATGCATATTCATGAGGGTGTGCTGACTCAACTCCAAGTTTACACGAAGCGTGCACGAGTGCAGGGGGCATATCAGACTGCCGAGCAGTCCAAAAATCCATGCCCCTGCAAGTCCCACAATCGTCAAATGTAAATGACATGAGTGAGTCCGCTCAAATGTGTACATACACAACACTACACTCCCCCACATTCTAAACCCCTATATGATTATAAAATGTAAAACTCTTATTTATTTTTTTTTATTATTCCCAAAATAGCTGCCCGTATTTGCACGTGTTTGCGCGGGTTTGCCCATTGCTTAGCTACAGTTAGCAGTTTAGGCATCGAAGAGGATAATAAGACACTTATATGCAAATTAAGCCAAATAGCAATAGCATAGTGGTAGAGCCTTCGCACAAAGAAGAGGCATTCCCGGTTCGAGTCCCTCCACTCCCCTTTCTATTTTCTGTATGAAATCTGTATAGAAAAATAATTCCTGACATTTATCTTTTAAAATTTAGTAAAAAGCATTGAAATGGCCTATGTAGTAGTGAACGATATTTTATACATATATAAGAAGGTGAATTGGTTATGCATACTGATGACTGCATAAGTAACGTATCTTAAGCAATGTGAAGCACTGCTAAGCAAAGTTTACCAGTATTAAGCACATTTAAGTATAATTGCTCATAGCTTAGCAATGCTTTAACTAGCGCAATGGCTTTGCGCGTAGCTACGCATCGAGCCAACTAGCACAAACAAAAGATGTTTGTGCGAATCTGCGCACCGTGCTAACTAGCGCAATGTCAGGCAACATCGAGCAACGTAGAGCAACGTTGGGTAAAGTTGAGCAAAGTCGACTAAACACAGCCACACCTCCTAGCCGGTCAGGCCAGTAGTAAAAAGCAATGACAGGCCTCGAACCCAGGATAGTGTGCACCATAATCACAGTACTGAACCACTAAGCCATGACAGCTTTTAATATTCATGCACTGTTAACACACACATACATATTAATGAAAGTTTACCCAGTGCTAAGCAGGTGTGCTTTCAGCTGAGAATTTTTAAAACCAGCCAATCACAAATAAGTGCAGGAAATGAGGCATATTTAAGCTCCATAGGCAGGAATACTTGCCATAACTGGTTGTAGCTCCCATCTGCAGGCAGCATGGCTGGTGTTGGGGAGGGCTCTTGCTTTTGAGTGCAACGGTGGGGCATTGAGGAGTCAAAAGTGATGGTTTGGCTCCTCATCCATAATCATGATGCCAGACACCTGCAGGGCCAGTTCCAGGGCACTGAATACAAAGTGGAAGCCTGGAACTGTCTCACACATGAGCAGGTCAGACACCAGCACACAGATCTAAACAGACGCAAGCAGGACCAACTGAACCAGTGGATAAAGGAAGCCCATGCAAAATGGCCCACTACTGAGTAGGTAGCCATGGAATGACCTATGTAAGAATTTCTATTGTAGTCAATAGTATGGATAGGTATATGTCTCACTATCACTTCATTTACTTCACAGCTGCAGGTGTCCATACTGCGAATCAGCAAGCCTATGCAGATAGGCTGCTAAGGCTGCACCACCAGGCAGTTTAGTAATTATTCTGCATGTATTGTTATATAAAATAAGTGAGAGAGCCTGAAAAAAAGTCTTGTAGCCCAATAATAAAGGTATAATAAGTCTTGAATAACCTCTCTGCATGTGCTGTTATGTAAAATAAGTGAGAGAGCCTGAAAAAGAGTGTTGTAACCCATTAATAAATGTATAGGTCCTGAATAATTTCTCTGCATGTATTGTTATATAAAATAAGTGAGAGAGCCTGAAAAAGAGTGTTGTAACCCATTAATAAAGGTATACTATGCCTTGAATAAGTCATCTGCATGCACAGTAATATCAAATAAATGAGAGAGCCTCTGGAACAGTGTGTAATGTCATTAATAAAGGTATAATTCCTGGAGTGTGTCCATGTCACTTTCTTCGAAATGTTGTTGTACTCTTGCATCATAGAAATAGTACTGTTGTATTAAGTGCTGTCAACCCACACTTGGGTAGGCCCATAGAAAGTGGATGAAGGGAGTGCCAGTAGCTGTTAAGCATATATACAGTCCTCAACTGTTGTTTCATGGCTGGCATGTATAGTTAAATCTGGTACATGAGTAGCTTGTTATTGTGTTCCCCAGAAATGTCAGTGTGCTGATAGAAATATAGGGGGCTGTTAAAATATAACTGATAATGTCACCTGAACACATCCAGATATGTAGATATATAAATATAAATAAAATCTATAATTACGTAGCAGTAACATCTGCATCCTGGACAGTTTGTATGTCAGATACAGGTCAGGTATATAAGGAACTAGCAAAACCCATTTCACAACTTAATGGATATTGCCTAGTGTAATAATACATGTAGGGGATATATACCTGCAGTCAATAGGAATGTAGTGTAAACTATAAGTACATATAAGTTGTTAATGGAGGTATCTTTTTACACCCTACTGTATGTGCATAAACAATGCAATTCCACACCTCAATGGGTATGTCTAATCTCAAAAGATTTGTTGGGACATATGTCCTATTGATTTATAAATATCTGCATTTACTTTGATGCATGTGCCCTGTTCAAATACCACAATCTTGGTGGCCTGTTGCCACCACTCAATCCTGCATGCTGTTGGAATGCCCACTGTTGTTCTATATATGCATGTGTTATGCTTGCTGTTCAACTGTTGGAACTCTGGTGTGTTGGGTTAATAGGAATATTATTGCATGCTGTTACAACTAATTTGGAATGCTGTTGGCTGTTATCAACCCATATTGTCATTAAATCCTCCTAAACATAGAACATATGGAAAGGCCGGTCCCAGCAGACCCACCTGTCCCACCTCAGCTGGCGATGGCACCTGGCACCA
Source organism: Protopterus annectens (assembly GCF_019279795.1). Lineage (NCBI taxonomy): Eukaryota > Metazoa > Chordata > Ceratodontiformes > Protopteridae > Protopterus > Protopterus annectens. The sequence continues at coordinate 175,691,273 of NC_056741.1, read as the reverse complement.
GCAGGTCCGGTGCCCAGCCCAGGACCTCCTCCTCTGTTGGCCCTGTGGCACCTTCAGGTGGAAGCACTGCAGGGGATGGAAGCACTGCAGGGGATGGAGCTCGTTCCCCCCCATAAGCGTGGCTGGAGGAGGGCCATCTATCACCCTCCAAACGGTCCGAGCTGTGGTGCGTAGGGAGATCGAGCGTTCATTCGCTAATACTCTATGCCAGCTTGAGGCACGAGTGATGCGACTCACGGGTGAGCCTGCCCCTCCTTCGCAGCCCCCAGCACAGCCACCTTCTGGGCTGGGGATCTCAGTTCCACTGTTGCCATCTGTGGGCTCATGGGCTTGCAATTTCCAAACATCCTTCCCCCTCAATGGAGTTCACCCACCACATGTGTCATATTCCAGCCCTGTATGCATCTTGTTTGTCTTTTTTATTTACCTCCCCAACCTACCTCCCCAAATATACCAACTTCCTTTATCCCACATTCCACTATCACCTGAAAAAAAAAAAAGGGCAATCTGCTCCCAAAAATAAATGATGTCCCATATATAGCTGCCCATTTTGCACACATGTCTGTTGGACACATAAACTGATATTTAATTGGCAGTACAACATACTTTGTTGTCCTCACCCCTCTCTCAGGGGTGGAAGGTTTCAAATTTCCCTCCAAATTTCTAGCATATGCACAGCTGTTGCTGTTAAAAAAATGGGCAGCTATGGATCTTCCCTACACCCATTCTACACATACAGAGCTGTTTTCCCTACTGTCTTTCCCTCTTTGTGCCCCTTTTTCACCACTTTCCTATCTCCCCATTTTCTTTTCTTTCAAAGAAATGAGCATGGGGGTTAGCGGGAGTAAGCACTTTTAAGCAGTAGTTAGCAGGTTTGCGTGAGTGTGCGCTTGTGTGCTCTTAGCTAAGTATTGCTAAGTGTCACGCAAACCCATACAAACCCGCTTACAACTGCTTAAAATTGCCTTAGTCACCCTGCATGTTAGGGCCCTTGTTCTGCTCAGCAGCAAAATAAAACACCTCTGTCAGTCTCGAACCCCGGACCTTGGACACACTAGACTGCATGAAGTACCACTAAGCCACAGTAGATATACAGCAGGTTGTTGCTGAAATATATATATCATGAATCAGAATGAGTGAATGTAAAGGAAAGATAGGAATGCCATAACACAAAACCTGTTCTGTGGAACTTTACCAGCCATTGTTGTGGAATTGCATTACATGACTGTGATAACAGAACCAGACATTCTAGCAGTAAATAATGTTACAGCAGCACTTTACAACCCCCACACAGTATCATAGCAGGACAATCCCCACCCAAACATACAAAATACCTGTGTGTTCAGGGTCCAGCAAGGATGTAGGTAGGCATATTCAGTACTGGAATTGTCCAGTTGTCATGTGCATCCTGTGCTAATGTCAACAATAAAAAATCACAAACTGTGCAGAAGTGAGTACATTAACATTCACAGTATAGCGGTTCACAAACAGTTCATGTGCCAAATGAAAACATCTCAATAACTACGTATGTATGGCAGCTAATTGTAAAAGTAGAAAAGAAAATATATACTCCCATGTATCTTGTGTTAGCATTTGTAGGGGTGAGTAAAATTCTACACTGACAACTGTGTATTGGAAGTCACAACATTCAGGTCTGAGTACAACATTCAAATCACTGGCTACACCCCTAGCTTCAGATATGAGAAGTATACCAACCATCTTACTTGCATAATGGTGTCCACAGCAAACAAGCATGTTCCCCACTTTGGAAAGCTGAAAGGGCTACACCTACCTGACTTGGCAATTTATAGCATTGGGTTGCTATGACAGTGAGTACTGCAATTACCACACAGCAGGCTGCATGCAATTGCCAAATGGTGGCCACCAATTGGTGCTGAGGCCATCACATGCACATGTGCAGATACCTATAAAAGCAGGCTGTACTTGCTGTCCACACATGCAATCATTTCATTGCAGCTACGGAGAGAGAGAGAGAGAGAGAGAGAGAGAGAGAGACAGACAGACACTGACATCTACAACAACAGCAACAGAAAAAAAAAGATATTAAAAAAAAGAAGATATAAAAAAAAAGATATAAATAAAACCAAATACAAAACACACGGAACTGACAAATGCAAACACATACAAATGAAAGGCATGTAACAGATATGTATTTACTGGCATGTAGTAGATGTATTTGAAGAGTACTATACATACTTTGAATCATCCATATGTGGCAGCAGTACATATCTATGCACAGAAGCTCTCCATAAATACTGCCATGGAGAAATCAGTTTGTAGCTGTCTGCAGTGAGATATGACTGTGACATATGTAGTTCAGCATTAAATGTCAAACATCTGATTCATGTTATCTGTGTTCTGTACAGCAGTGTGTACAATGTCTGTTTGGGGGAGTAGTGCATACAGTTATATAAACATGGATGTGACAGAGTAACAAATGCATGATAGTCATATTAACATGTAGCTTATTATTGGCAACAGCTGTACCAGGCTAGTATGCTAATCTAGCATTTGCAGCTATATATTCACCCTCTAATATTACTGTGTGCTCACGTGACACCTGTTAATGTTGCAGCAAGGCCCAACAGGTCAGCAGTGTGGTCCACGGACTTACAACAGTGTGGACCTTGTGTGTGTGTATGGCACACACATACAGAGAGATCAGTCTGTGTCAGATATATTAGCATTTGTACATGGGCAAAGAGCAAGGGACATACTGCAACTGTTTGTGAAGGGTGGACATATATATGTTGGTGAAGGTTGTTATGTGCATATTTCTATGTAGGTTGTAGTGTGTGGCAAGCAAGACAGCATACAGTGCTGGTATATGACATGTGGTGGTTAAATGCTGTGGGTATGATTTGTCAGGTTTGCAGTGTTGCAGCCAGTGAGGCCTGCTAAATCTGCATGGGCTGAGAACACCTTCAATGCATATTGCACAACACTGTGCAATATTATTACATAACTGTATACCACACAACCTTTGCATAATTGATATTCCCACCATGAAAGATGGACTGCATATGTGCCTATATGTATATCTATACGTACTCCAATGGATGTGTGTGTGTGTGTGTATATATATATATATATATATATATATATATATATAGAGAGAGAGAGAGAGAGAGACAGGGTCATATTTACTGTGACAGATGCCTGGTGACAAAGCCATGGACTCAAGCTCAATGTTGAAACTGCATTGGCATCCCTTCTGGCAAAACCTCCGTACCCATGAACTACCACATAGGTGGTAGTCTACTTAACATCTAAAGTGTGATAGACCATGGGACACAGGTGGACAGTAGTCTCCCCTTTGATAATCACAGTGTCACACTAGTCATGTAATCTGTCTACGTGGCACACCTCATCACAAAAGGTGTGCCATCCAGGGAAATATAGGTTAGTGTTCCCCTCTACTCATCACACATAAAACCCATTATAGAGTACAATGCCCCATGTGGTATGTACCTCACAAGACATCTACAGCAACTGGAAAGGCTACAGACATACATCACAAACAGTAATACCAGCCTCAAACAGATGCCCTATGCAGACCGTCTCACAAAACCACAGCTAGACTGTGTTGCATACCGCCTACCCAGAGGTGACCTCTGCCTAACATACAAAGCTATGTCAAACCCAGAGCTGTTGGACATGCTCCACGTAAACAGATCACAATCCCTATGAGCTACATGCTCTAGGGACCTAAACCTTGTCACCTTAATAGGCAGAACATGCTGGAGGGTTAGATTCCTACCTTAGAGACATCCCATACTCTGGAACAAACCACCTATCAATAGCAATCCAAGCTCCTCATTAGCAGTCATCATGAATAATCCTTATGATTGGATGGGAGACAGGAAGTACACACCGGGAATCACCTCTGTGGCTCTGCTGGACAGGGGCACATACAATTAGATTACATGTGTGTCAAAGGCCAGGGTAGCATATGGCTAGGCTTCTATAGGCCCTAGGGCTAATAGCCTATTACCTACCTATGAACTGATACACACCCACATATACTTGTTGCAATAATTGCTATGTGAGGTTGACTGAGTGATGATGAATGTGTTGGTGAATGTGTCGAGGTTCTGTAATGTGATAGCTTAGTGGGAAACTGTTTCCGTCATGCTATTTTGTGTCCTAGCTCTGATCCCAGCAAAATATGTGTATGCTATTGCTAGGCAGAAAAAGCAGTATGGCATACGGTCTGACGTAGCTCCTTGGTGTGGACTAGGGTGTGGCATTTTAGGCTAAAGCAGTACATGTATGCTTATTGGTTGGTATTGCTGGTGAATCCAAATCCCGTATGAACTGTAGTACTACCTGAAGCTGTATGCCTAAACAGCACAGTATGGTGTATGTCCACATTGCTTGGAAACACTGTTATGTGTGTTCCCTGTAGTCCCCACAGATTACATACCTCAGGCATAATGTTTTGTAAGTACTGACACACAGCACTGTATGGTACACAGGTAAAGCTCATCTGGGTTGCCATACCTTTGTGTCTTGTATGTATGTCTGATGTGCGTGTGGGTATGCCTGTAACATGCCCTCGGTCATATGTGTGTTACAGGATATAAGTGCATATCTAGCAACATGTATAGTCAAGTACAGCAGTATGCCACCTATATTAACAAATGTGCACATATGTTAGGCAGGGGTTTGCCACCAACAACTAGTGTGGTATACTGGTAATACTGTAACTGGACTTTACAATCATTGCAATGGATGACATATTTCTTTTTGCATTAGCTTGATATATACCTCCTGTGGCTAGGTGATGCATTGTGTTGCATACAGTGTGACATGAACTGTTATATAGTCTTACATACTGTTTCTCTTTTTTGCTGTGCAGAACATGGTTTGATATGTAGAGCATGCCAGGCACTGTCAGGAAGTTGTGGTATGAGCACTGATATGTGGTATTGAAAGTGTGTATCCCCTGACAGCCAATAGGTTGCTATATATGGCAGTTCAGTGATATCTGTATTTTAGAATGTTAAGTGTGCCACATGACTTGCTCACACACATTGTCTTCCAGGGTCATGGCTCACCATCGCAATACGACATATAGCCGAGCTGAGGATGAGCAGATCACAACCAGCCTGATTCAGCACTATGCCCTGCTTTTCTCAAGAACCAGCCAGGACCAGCATGTGCGGACTGCACTGTGGTAAGATGTTGTCCATTGGGTAAATGACATAGGCATGCATAACCGGACATATGAGCAGGTACGCCATCACTGCAGTGATTTACTTAGACATGTCTGGCAGCGTGCGTCTGATATCTGTAGACAACAACTTGCCACAGGTGGTGGGGTAGTCATCCATCCCCCCTCAACTGAGTGGAGGAGCTGCTCCTCAGCCTGGTGGCTCCTGGCCAACAACAACAACAGCAAACATGTATCATCATGGAGGCCGGAGCCACACAGCGAGTTGACATGGAGCATGCAGGTAACATGGCATATCTGTAGACTACTGTTACCTCTATTGGTAGATCATGCATATGTGAGATGTGTCATGTGTAGTTAGAAGATGTGGAGCCTGGTGTTGTGCAATACTGATAATTTGGAACATAATCTGTAGGCCTGTGACTGTCAACCGTTGTACTACTGTAAGATTGCAAACCCACAGTAGCAATGCCAAAGTTGTTGCCACTGACAAACTGTCTCATATCCTTGTAGTTCTCTCTGGTGTGACAGCAAGGCAGCAGACCCATGCTGGTGAGTGTGTTCTACATTTAATATTGCATGATATATGTGCATGTCATAGGTGAGGTGTAGGACATGTACACGTAACAGCTACGCATAATGCATGCTGTGCATGTTTGCTGTGAGACTATGCACATCCCAGTAATGTGTGTGGCTGCCTCAAACACATGCAATACACAGAGCATCCCACACAATTGTGGCAAAACTGTAGTGGATATTGGATAGGCAGAGCCGATACACATGCACACAACATACACAACATTGTCATACACAATACACGTTAATATGCTACACATGGTGTATTCAGACACCCACTGTAAGGTCACACTCCAGTATCCCAAATGTCATCCACACAGCACACATAATATATCTGAGGGGTAGGGGTCTATCATGGGGCTGTGTGACACTCTGCAACACATAACACATTCATGTTAGGCAATGCTCCCTACTGGGCACCTTACAAACCCATGTAACAACTGGTTGTAAAATGGTGAATGTAGCCATGGTACTGCAGTTCAGATACAGCATGCTAGGTGCCGGTCTGGCACACATTAGTAGCCTTGAGTGACCACATGGTGCTGCATGATGATGGCTCATGGTACTACACCACATCCAGTTACAGTAACCACAGTACTACACATAGCATTCATTGCTATGCACTTCACTGTTTTCTGTGTGCAAACATATGCACCTATACACAATATGCATAGCAATCACCATTTGTACAAAGTGACACATATATGTCTTGTAATGCTATGGAGTGCATAGGTCACATGACACACATTGGGTATGTGTGATGTTTAATGTTGCAGTTGTGTTGTAGCATGCCATGTCATGGCTGGCACTGGCATGTACACAACATGTCCTACACTCACCATAACCACTGTACAATGGCTATGTTGAGCAATGGTATTCCATCAGGTATACATGCACCACTCATCCTGTGTGTATACATAGCATGCCTGTGCTAAACCTGTGTCCACACTTATCTGCTAAAGACACAGACGCTCTAATCTGAAATGGATATCTATGTGACACACAGATACATATGTAGCCTTGGTATGTATACCTGTGAGTGATGGTACACAGGACATTGCAGAGCTTTCAATACTTGCACAGCAATGTTGTGTCCATGTACACATTGCATTCCAGGGTGAGGCCAATCACTGAACAACAACACACATGCATCAGAGCCATGTATACTGTTACTAGCAAGTGCTGTCTACACCCGCACTGCATGCTGTTGAGCAACACACGTCCTACATGCTGACATGTGTGATATGACTGTTTGGCTTGTGATACTGTACCCCACCATCAACCGCTATTGAGTATGTTCTGGATTGCTGGTGGTGTGTGTGTGTGTGTGTGTGTGTGTGTGTGTGTGTGTGTGTGTGTGTGTGTGTGTGTGTGTGTGTGTGTCTGTTTAAGTGAGGAGTGTATTTGTGTGCATGTGTGCATGTGTGCATGTGTTCATGTGTTCATGTGTTCATGTGTGCATGTGTGCATGTGTGCATATGTGCATGTGTGCATGTGTTCATGTGTTCATGTGTGCATGTGTGCATGTGTGCATGTGTCCAGGTGTTCATGTGTGCATGTGTTCATGTGTGCACATGTGCATGTCTGCATGTGTGCATGTGTTCCGACATCATGTACAGGTCGTAAAGTGTGTTTCCTGTCTTCCTCTCACAGGTGCTACGGTTGGGCTGGTTCACTGCAGCAGGGAACCTGATGTCACTGAGCAAAATAGTGATGATGAGGATAGGTGTGTTGAAGCACAGGCATGTTTGCCAGGGTCTGTCATTGGGCCACCAATCGACAGAACACAAGTTTCCACCCCATCATTGCACATAGTCATACTGACAATACATCCATCACCAATGCCCTTAGCTGAGGGACAGTGTACAGTTGGCATTGGCCAGGACAGTGTGGTATCTATGGTACATGCATCCTGACACAGCAGCCATACCCAGATGTCTGGAAGGGTACTACATAGGCAGATGTCCAGGGGTTCTCGTTGGAGCACTGCTTCTCATCATGCCCCTGGCAGATGTGCCACAGGTCTACAACCCCACGCATGTTCCAGGCTGTCATGGAGGCACAGGCACATATGGAACGGTACACCAGACATGGACTAAGGGCACAGAGGGCACATAACACCCCTGTAATTGACAGTATCAGTGATCTAGCAGGTGCCATCCATAATTACACTGAGGTCACTGATAGACATTGGTGTGAGACATTAGATGTCCTCTGCAATGTCATGTCCATGTGTCAGGACAGTGCGGGATGGTTGAGATGTCGACATGGACGTATGCCAACAACATCAGCAGCTGGCAGTCATCGTGGACATTCTTCAAGCTACAGCCACTCCCATAGTGCCAGTATCAGCCCCAGCAATGTTGGGGGTGGGCTGTCCATAGACCGTCCTAGAAGACCACGTGCACATGGCTCTGGACAGTCCCAGCAGGGACCTGGGTCCAGTTTACATCTGTCCACCTCTGAGGATAGTACCCAGTCTGGCTTAGTACCTGATACTGTCAGTAGCACACCTGCCAGGCACAGGTACCGTGTCCGTGGCAAGAGAAAGTGATTTGTAAAGCCTGGCAGGTACAGTCTGTGGCTGTCCCACAAATCCCTGTATATGGCAGCCACATGGTGGAACTGTGTGCATGCAGACACACACACATAAAACAGACATCTAGGGCTAACACATACCCGCACACATTACATCAACATTGGCCCATAGCAGTACTCTTGGCCCTCACACACACACACACACACACACACACACACACACACACACACACACACACACACACACACACACACACACACACGCACACACATACATGTCGATTGTATGGCTCAATGTAGGCCTCTGGCAAACCAACAACACACCCTGTGCATATGATGAAACCTGTGCCACCTCCTGTCATCTGTAACATTGATGCAGGAACAGGCTACCATGGTGCTGATGCACAGGGTGACTTTGCATCAGTATAGCAATGTTAGCATGTTGTTAGCAGTAGAGTGGAGTGATATCCTTGTAGGTGTAGCTGAGCAGGCATGATGAATTAAAGCTATGATTGTCAATGTAGTATTGTTTACACCAGTGTTAGTTCCAATAGTGTATTGTCCGCCCACGTGCCACTTGGCTGATGTGTGTAGTATTGGCAGCATGTGTTAGAGAGTGGACAGTACGTGTGGGATGTGTGTAGCACAGATTTGCAGGTGTACATTTGTGAACATGTTGGAGGTGCACTGTCTGCATGTACGTGCATAGTGGAAACATGGGCAGGGTGACATGCCCTTTGTTACACAGTAACACTCCACAGTTTCTATTGGTGGCCAGTATGCATTGTACTACACACATTTTGGAACTTGAGTACACATGTGTGTATGCCATGGTTTGACATTGTGCTGTGGGTGATACTGTTACTATCTGTCATTGTTTTGCATTCTGGTAGTATACATAACCTAAACAGCCTGACCATAAACAATCATTAGATGATGTCTTGACAACTGCCACACAGATGTGGGACACACAGTAACATTTGGATCCTTCAGGTACTATACTATGACAGTAACTAGTGGTATTCACCTGCACCCATTCCTGTGACCACTCCTGTTTTCCATATAGCTCTGTTAGGTACAAGCAATCACAGTAGGGATATGTCTCTCCATGTCTGGAAATGCATACTGTGTCCTATAATGCATTCTTCAGATGACACACACACATCCTCCTCAAGGGTATCATACAAACAGATACCTGTCTTCAAACCCATGCTGTAAAGCTATAAGCCAACCAGAGCATAGTCATCCACCTTTACGAAACATAGTATCCCCACAGTACCACATAGGTAGTAGCCACCACCATGTTGAAAAGGTACCGATGTATACATGCAGCCAAGTGTTACGTCATCTCTACTTTGGTAATCACATTTCCAAAGGTATTCAGAAATCCATCGCTGGATCACATAAATAATAAGGGGTCTGCATGCATATCCACAAAGGTTGTTGTACACCTATAATGAATAGCCATCATTGACAGACTTTGCTGCATTTGAGCAGGTCTGTAATATACCTCAGCCATAAACCTTCACTCACACAATTCAATAGAAACCATAATGAGTGTGTGTGACACGAATGACCTAGGTCAGGGATCTCCGCAGTGGCTGGCCTTGTCACAAGCATACAGATGTGACCTAAGGTTTGGAAAGCGGCAGCACACTGGCAAAGATGACAGATGTGTTCATGGAGAAAGCAGGGTTCCCACCTATGAAATAATTGAGGTCACATGCACGTATATGTATTTGCCACACAGCTACCTGACATGTGCAATGCACTTACTGTTGTCATACTGATATGTCATACAGTAGTAAAAGCAAAACCCACAACATATTGCCCAACAGTGTCACACACATAGAACACACACGCACACACACTCACCAAGTGTAGGATTCAAACCCCTACCTAACTACTTTATGATATTAGAGGAGTATGCATTAACACGACGGACTATACACATCACTGGGAATTCTCTTTTCCACAGGTATACTTGTAGGATGGTGACATCATCAGACTTGACAAAGCTTAGCATACCACTTTTAAGGTGTTTTCCTACTCTCCAAAAAGGGTGTTTCTCTCCGAGGAGATCACCACACAAATACACTTGTCAAGTGCAGGATTCAAACCTCTCTCTAACGACTTCATGACACTAGAAGGGTACGCATTAACACAACGCACTATGTACATTATTGGGAGTTCTTTTTTTCACAGGTATATTTGTAGGATGGTGACATCATCAGACTTGACAAAGATTAGTATACCCCTTTTAAGGTGTTTTACTATTCTCCAAAAAGGTTGCTCCTCTCCAAGGCGATCACACACAAACACACACACTTGTCATGTGCAGCATTCAAACCCCTACCTAACTACTTTATGATACTACAGGAGTACGCATTTACACAACGTGCTATACACATTACTGTGAGTTCTCCTTTCCACAGGTATATTTGTAAGATGGTGACATCATCAGACTAGACAAAGTGGGTTACATTAGGTGGGCTACATAGAAGGAATGTCTAAACACTTTGGCCATGTGATCATCAAAGGAGAGTTTACGATCTACCTGTGTCCCCAGGGCCATAATGACTTTCTCCGTACATATTGGATTGCCACCTATGTGGTAATATGTGTGCACTTTGTTTTATCCAAAGGGGATGACTATGCATTCTTTGGCATTCTGCTTGAGGACATTGTTTTGACACCAGGTATCTGTCTCTATAAGACCCTTCTGGAGGATGTCTGTCTCAGCCGTAGAGTCAATTATGGACCACAGTTAGCAGTCATCTGCAAACCTGTTCAACCATACTCCTCCAGTGCTTGCCTGTACCTCTGTGCAGTATCTACTGAACAGGTGGGGTCCCAGGACCAAGACCTGTGTGATGCCATTTGTGACTGGTTTAGAGTCAGACATGGCACCTGCAACCCTGAACATGTGTGTTTGATCTGTGAGCCACTTGGCCACCCATCCTGTGACATAGTTGTTAATGTTCAAGCTGGTAAGCTTGGCCATGATGACAGAGTGGGGAATGGTGTAGAAAGTCCTTAGAGAGGTCCAGGTGGGCTGTGTGGACTACTTTCACCTCCATCTATGTCCTTGGTAACTGTTTCAAATAAGTCAACTAGGTTTAGGAGGCAGGATCTGCCTTTAACAACATCAAGTTGGGTAGAGTCCAGTATCTGTAGGTCCCCAATGGCTCTGTTTATGGGTTCCATGATAATTTGCTCCATAGCTTTGCATACCAGGCTGAGTAGACCTATAGGGCAATGCTTTCCAGGTTCTGTTGTGGCACCCCCTTTGTGGAGCTGGATGACTGTTGGTGTATGCCATTCTTTGGGTACATAGCCTGTGGTACGATTGAGTCTGGACAGTGAATGTAGGTGAAGGTGTAGTTCCTTTTGGGGCTGGTGTAAGATGCAGCCTGGGACACCATACAGTCCCATTGATGCTGTGTTCTTAGCTTTGGAGAGGACTGTCTTTACCTGCATGTCCATGAAGTCTGGGGCTCTGCATTCTTCTGGGATGGACACAGGCCTTTTGGGGGTGATGGGGGGAGTTTGCACTGAATCTGTCCCCCAGGATGTGGGCAATGTAAGTTGGTTCAGTGTATTTCTTGCCTTTCTTCAGTAGCTGACAGCATATTTGGAAGTTGCCACCTACATGTTTGGTATAGCTAACGAAGGCTTTGTGGTTGTTATTCTTACATTCCTTGGCAATTTGTCTTTAGAAACTGGCCTTGGATTATTTTATGAGCGATCACTGTTTCTTCATAATAATGATCAGTGATGCCTTTCCTTTTGTGAAATTTGCTCTATCATGTGTTCGTTTCCTCCTGCTGTTGTCTAGCTTTTTACGGGCGACAACCTCCAGACTGGTTTCTTATTTTTGGAGGAGTGCATCTTGGTTTTATTTGGGATGTCTCGATCAATGCATCCTTGTAGATGCTCATAGGATGCACTTGTAAATTATTCAGCAGATTGTATGGCATTATCCTATAGCAAGGGGGCTTTGGAAATTTCCACTTTGGTCTTGGGAAGTGTGCAGTTTGCTTTTGAAAATGTCTTCACAGTGGTTTCATTGACTGGGGGGGGGTGGGTGGGAAGTGGATGTCCCAGTGTGATTACTTTATGATCTGATATTACCAGCGAGAGGTTTATCTCTGTTGTGGTATACTGGTACCCCATGTTGGTGATGATCAGGTGCAGTATGTTGTCACCTCTAGTGGGCATGGTGACCAGCTGTTCCAGGGTGTTTTTAAACTCTAGGAAATATTGAGCAAAGGATGTTGTACATGAGTAATTCTCCCTCTCAATGTTTGGGTAGTTGTCATCTCCTCATATAATGGTGTTTGATAGGACCTTTGTATTTTCCACTGTTCTCAGGACTACTGAGTGAGGTTCCTGAGACAAGGTAGGTGATCTGTAGCAGGCTACAATCTGATAAGCAACTTTCTCCAATTTTAGTTGCACTTGCAAGGTCTCCAAGGCCTCATGCTGTGCCACTAACCTGTAGGTGTGGGCATCCATAAGGTAAATGGATACACCCCTTCCTTTGGTATTTCACTTGTGGTTTTGGGTCCGAAGATCAGAGGGAATGTGAGTGTTTTACGTGGAGCATGTCAAACAGCTCTGTGTTTGACATAGCTTTGTATGTTAGGCAGAGAACACCTCTGAGTAGGCGATATGCAAGGGAGTATGACTGGAGCATTTTGAGATGGTCTGTGTATGGCATGTATTTCAGGCCACTAATGCTCTTTGTGAGGTATTGCTGCAGGCTTTCCAGTTGTTGTAGTTGTCTTGTGAGGTACATAGCAAAAGGGGCATTGTACTCTATTATGGTTCTAGTGAGTGATGAGTAGAGGGGAACAATGTCCTCTTCTATTCTGCACGAGACACCTTTTGTGATGAGGTGTGCCACATAGGAGGATTTCCTGACTATTGTGGGGATATGATTATCACAATTGTGTCCACTGTCCACCTGTGACTCAAGGTCTCTTGTCACACTTTCAGTGTTAAGTATACTACCGCCTATGATGTAGTTGATGGCTACAGAGTTTTTAACAAAGGGGATGACAATGCACATTTTGGCATTGAGCTTGAGCCCATGGCTTTGACAACAGCCATCTGTCTCAGTGAGGCCCTTTTGTAGGATGTCCACATCTTTAGTGTTTACAATTATGGCTCCTAGTTTGCAGTCATCTGGAAACTTCAGTAGCCACAGACCTTCCATGTTATAGTTTACATCAGGGAAGTAGTTACTAAACAGGACAAGACCCAGGACTGGACCCTGTGGTACTGCACTCATCACTGGTCCAAAGTCATACACGGAGTCTGCTACTTTTACAGTGTGTGTTCTGTCAGTAAGTCTGTTGACAACCCGTCTTGTGGCATAGCAATTTATACCTCATTTAGTGGGTTTATCTATATTTCCAGAGTGTGGGGTGGTGTTGTAAGCCATGGCAGGATCTACATAGGCTGTGCAAACCACTTTACTCTTGTCTACGGTTCTGGTGACTGCTTCAATGTCATCTATCAGGTTTAGGAGACATGATCTGCATTTTACAAACCCAACATGGTTATGGTCCAGGGTTTGGGGATTACAAATGTATTTCTTTATAAGTTGTATGATGATACATTCCATGGCCTTGAAGGGCAGGCTCATCAGGCTAATGGGGCACTAGTTCCTGGGGTCCGTGGTGTCTCCACCCTTGTGTAGTGGGATAACCGTCGCTGTGCACCTTTCAGCTGGCACAAAGCCTGAGGTGTGGCTATGACTGAACATGGTACGTCAGTGTGGTGCCTGTTCATTCTGTGGTTTGTGTAGAACACAGCCTGGGAAGTTATCTGGTCCCATGGCTGATGTGATACTGGCTTTGGAGAGTGTTTTTTACCTGTGCAGCTGTGATAACAGCAACTTTGCAGTCTTCCATTATAGTGATGTGCTCTTTCATGGATGAGAGGGGGGTACAGTTGACACTGATCCTATCTGCCAGGATGTTAGCAATATCAGTTGGGTCTGTATATTTAGTGCCATTGAGCTGTAACTCAGAACAGATCTGAGTGTTGCCATGACATGGACCTGTCTGATGTGCAGAGATCTCCTGAGTAGACAGTATGCAACAGAGTACAGATTGGGTTAAATTCAGTCTTGTTGCATGGGGCAACTGTTTGAGGCCAGTAATCCTCTTGTTGAGGTACTTCAGTGGTCTTTCCAGCTGCTGACGGTGCCTAGTCGGATTCATCGCAAGTGTTTTGTGGTTCTCTCTGATGGGTCTGATGACTGATGAGTAGAGGGAACCTCCTTTGACCTACATGCACAGACCTTGGCAGGTTGTGTGAACACATAGCATGATTTTCTGACCACTTTGTGAATGTGTTTCTGGAAGTAGAGATTACTAACCACATTTGTCCATAGATCCCTTATTATCACCTCCATATTTATCCTAAGTGTGTGAGCATGCCCAGTACGACTTTTCAGTATGTTGTTGCCTGACATTTGCTTCATTTATTTAAGTGTGTGCGCATGCCCAGTATGACCTTTCATAGTGATTCTGAATGAAATCCACTACATTTCTTGAAGTGTGTGAGCACGGCTGCTATAGGCATTTATACTATATGTGTGTGGAAAATCAAGTTGTATTTTTACAGCAGGGCTCACCTTTGTGTCATAAATCAACAGGGATCATGCTGTGCCTGCAGGGCTTCCATGAGACACTTTGCATAGACTTATCAACATTTCTACATACGGGGGGGGGCAGCTATTCTTTGTACATTTCTTCCCGGGGGTACATCTGATTGTTACTGTGGGTGTACATAGGATGAGGGGTTCACCTGACATCACCTGACACTTATATACATTTGCTAGGCCTGCACTCCTATGTAAGGTACTCCATTTCAGTCTGTACTGTTGCGTATCGTACTGGCTTGAGGCATACTACTGTACTACAGATCTTAGCTTCCACTGTAATGTATATTAGATTGCGACTTCATAGCCTACCCAACCCACATCACACCGCCTGGCCTGCTGTTGTCTGTCTGCATAGGCCTGTGGGGGTGGTTACCCATATGCCCCTTTACGGGCATGCTACAGCATTTCTTTGTGTTTGCATTAGTGTACAATTGTCCTGCTGTGTCTTTGCCAGTGAAATGCTGTCATGGTTTAGTGGTTCAGCACTGTGACTATAGTGCACAGTATCCTGGGTTCGAGCCCTGTCACTGCTTTTTATTTTCATGCTGGGCAGACCAGACTGCTTAGGGAACAGTAAAGCAGATATGAGTATGTTTACCTGACTATGCTCAACTTTGCCCGACTTTGCGCTAGTTGGCATGGGAAATTTTGTTTACATATACTAATTAGTGGTAAAAGCTGCCTAGCACTGCTTTATATTGCTTAAACATGGCAATCATGCCTCAGGTGGTGCTGCAGGGCTACCTATGTCAGATGCACATAGTACACTCCCTAAACATGTGTGAAAACAGGTAGGGTCAAGTTAGGCATCCCTTTTATTTTATGTGCGAGTCAGAGAGAGATATCATTTCCAGGGTTCCTACTGAGCCAGTGTATGTGCTATGTGTTGCCTCTTTGCCAAGGCCAAGGCATACTGGGCACGCCTCCTTCTGCTTACTGGGGCAGGCTCAGGTTGTTCCTCCTCCGAGTCACGCTGTGCCTGTGCAGGCCTTGGCAATGGTGGGGGGCTGTTTGGTCCTGCCCCATGCTGTTCCTGCTGCAGCTGTTTTCGCAGGATCATATTGTGTAGCATGGCACATACCATGACAATTTGGGTACATGTAGTTGGTGAGTACTGCAAGGCTCCACCTGATGTGTCCAGGCACCAGAACCATGACTTGAGCATCCCAAACACATGCTTGATTACATTTTGTGTTTGTGCATGTGCCTCATTATGGAGTTCTTGTTCAGGTGTGTGTGCATTTCTGATGGGTGTCATCAGCCACGGCTCCAGTGCATATCCAGCATCCCCCACTAGGTGACCATCAGGAATGTCCCCATTGGCAAATGTCTGGTACAGCTGCATCAGATGCCAGATATGGGGATCGTGGTAGCTTCCAGGGTAGCCAGAACACACATTCAGTATTATGCCCTGGGCATCGCACATGACCTGGAAGTTGATGGAGTGGAAGCCCTTGCTGTTGATGTAGGCCCTACCCCGCTCACCGGCTGGTGCTTTGATGTGTATGTGCATGCAGTCAATTGCACCCACTACCTCAGGGTATTCCACTATTTGCTGGAAGAGACACATATTGCTGGCCAATACCTCAAGGGAATTGGGGAAATATACATGATCACCGACATGTGCTGACATGGCATTCAGGAACTGGTGCAGTACCCTGGATGCTGATGCCTGTGAAATCCCCATCATATCACCAGTTGGTCTCTGGAAGGTACCTGTTGCTAGTATTCTTAGGCCAACACATACCTTGCTTTCCACTGGGATGGGTTCCCCTCTGTTAGTTCTGTGTGTGAGGCATGGCCTGCACAGCTCAACAATTTGCTGCAGTAGGTCTCTGTCCACTCTATAGCGCTCCACTGTCTCCAGCTCATATAGCCCCTGATAGGTTACCCTGGGACTGTACACTCTTCTCCGTCTCCTCACTGTGGGTTGCTCAGCAGCATTCGCAATGGCACTACCCTCAGCATCTTCCACATGTTGCCTTATAATAGCAATGGCAGCCCCTAACATTTTTTTGTCTCAGTTAAGCTTTTTAAGTTTTCACTTCTCTTTGTATACTGCAGTTTTGCAGTGTTTCTGAGAAAAAAATGGGAGACTGTTGTTTGCAGAGTTTTAAGTGCTGGGCTGGGCTGGGATAGTGTACTGCCTGTGTAATTGGCTGATTCTGATTGATTTCACCTGGCAGCTCTGCTAGTTCTCCTTGGTTAACTTCCTACTACTTCTTTTCCTTCCTTTTCCCTTTCTGTTTCCACAGGGGGCAGCACCATGCAAACAAGTGCAAACACGCGCACAGGAGCGCATACACACACACACAGACTTACACAAGCTTACACAGGCTTAGGCGGGTGCACATCCGTGCACACAGGCTTAGACAGCCTTACACAGGCTTACACGACTGCACACAAGTGCACACAGGCTTACACGGTTTACAGGTGAGCACACGTGTACACACGCGTGCACACAGTGTAAGCACCTTTGCAAGAAACTTTAGTGATATCCACAGCGTACACCTTCAGTTTCTGGGTTTCAGTTAAGACAACTGTAGACACGCCTCTTCCAGTCCTGAGTAACACAGCAAACACATGCCACTCTGCTCCAATAAGCTTACAGTCTTTGATACATACCCCCTCATGATGTCACCTATCTTCTACTCCACTACTCCCCTAATCCAACAATTACACTCTAGGGACATGGTTCACATGGCAGGGAAAATTGGGATTTACTATCCTTATCCTCATTTGCATAGAATTGCCTACTAATGCTTGGTTACATCTCTCAAACTGAGCTTCCCCCCTTAGCAACCACTACTCAGTAGCCATGTTGTCTTCAGCCTGCCATTCACCTGCATGGCAGGAAAATATTTTTAATAAATTGCCTATTTTTGGCTTTTTTTATTTTCTGGTTTTTATAGCGCCACACGTTTGCATGGCGCTGCGCTACGCTTAAACATCGGAGATCGAGGGAAAACAATTTTATTATTTTGCAACAGATAAAAATGCCAGTGGCCTTATATTTGGACATTGGCATGCTTCCTCAACTGGATGCATCCTTTATTTGGAGCTGTCATAGCTCCGTTTTGCTATTTGCAGAACGGTACTCCATTTCCAATGGATTACATTTCTGCAAATAACTCTACTCTTACTCAGACAGGTTAGTGTTTCCTGGATCACAAATTTACCTCATTTGCATAGCTTTCAGCAGCAAATGAGGTAATTGCATAACATAACACTGTCCGTGCACGAGTAATTTTAGGAGCTATCATGCACGTCCCTGCCGGTTGTTCCTGGATCGCTCAGCAGACATATTGGCTGTCTGGAGTCTTACTCTACTCTTAGACTCCGTGCAAGCCTTCATGAATCTGGCCCATAAAATTGCTCTTTAAAATAGATTCCATAAACTCTACCAGTAAATTTATGTGATCATTTTTCAAATACTTAACTTCTAGCAAAATTTCCTGAAACCACTCCAATCCTTTCATGTGAGGAATACTTGGGAATAATTCTACAACATCTATAGTTACAATTTTTAAGTTTTTGTTGTATTTGTCTACATTTATGTTTTTAAGAAAACCCCAAGAATTCCTGTAAATATGCTTTACTGAATTAACACATTTCTTTAACAAATGGTCCATGTATAACACAGTAGGCTCAGTTTTAGACCCGGTTCCTGCCACAATAGGCTGAAATTAAGGTTTTTGTATATTTTTATGTGTTTTGGGAATACCAAATAGCAGTGGCATATGTGGCTTAGAAACAAACAGGAAATCAAACATTTCTTTTCTATCATCCCTTGAAATAAATGAGCCTTCACAAAAAGTAAATCAATTTTAGAATAGGTGATAGTAATCTCATTCTTAGACACAATACAGTATTTACTTTCATCACTTAGAATACTAAACATATGAGCCTCGTAAGCAATCGAGTCCATAATTACCATCCCTCCCCCTTTGTGTGGTTGCATTACTTGAGAATTTCTCTGTAATAATGTATGTACCAATTCCCTTTCCTCCTTGGTAAAATTGTTAACTACCCCTTGATTTAAATTCATCTTCCTAATGTCTCATTCAACCAGTTCTTCAAATAATTTGAAGGTTGGGTTTAGGGGTGGATTAAATACACTCTTTCTGTTCAACTCGTTATAAATGGTCCTTTCACCCTTAAAGAAAAGATTCAGATCAATTTCAGTAAAAATAATTTTACATCAATCAAAGTGTTCACCAATCTTAAAGGTCTGACTGGGACAAACTGAAAACCTTTAGCAAATTAATCTAAATGAATTTTACTCATAACCAAGTCTGTGTAGTTGAATATATTAAAAACTCCCTAGTCTGTTCTGTATGCCAGAATGAGTAACAACAATATTGACATTAGTTTCTATCATTTCCTTAACAAATCCCACTGGTAGTCCCTGTGGAAATTGCTCAGTTGGTGATTTGTCCCTCTTTCTCATCCCCTTCCTCTTCCTCCCTCTCCCGTGTATTGGTTTAACCCCCTGGTGCTGTTCAACCCCTGTCTCTGGGCTATCCATTCGCTTCTTCTTAGAGGGGGATATTTTAAAGGGGAAGCCGGGGACTCATTATCATGAAAATTCTCTTCATTGAGCTCATTGTTACCATTTACCACTGGTTCGATAGGTCTTTGATTAAAAACACTTTCCGGGGGTGGATATGCTCTCCCTTCCCTATACTCTATCAGATCTCTATGCATTTTTCTCATTTTTTTATTTAAAACATTATTACAAAGTGAGTCCACCTCTTTAAACACATTAGCGTAATTGACTTTCTCAACATTAAACATTAAATCAGAAGTCATTCTATTATGTAAAACGTTAACATCATTGAGAACTTTTTCTATTTTAAGCTCATAATTTCGCAACATTAAGTTTTAACATTTCAATACCAAAATTATTAAACAGTTCAAGCAATTCTTCATGAAATACACTGTTCAATTCAACATTGTTAGGATACTTAATAAAATGGAGCCCCTTTGGAATTCTCCTAACAAATACGCATTCATTCAAATAATCAGTTTCCAACTGAGTGTTTTGCAACACCAACAAACTGTCTTTAAATGTTTTTAGCATGTCAGAAAAGTTTTGTTTGTCTCTATTCCATTCTCAACAAAACTGAACTTCTTACTGGTCCAGACCTCAAACTGAAATTGCCTGAAGTGGTATTGATGCTCCTGGTAGTATTAAAATTGCTCAAATTATTAAATCCATTACTCATTCACTGCAAATGCATCTTCGCCATTGTTGCTGACTACCCCAACATCTCTGTACCTCCCAGTAGGCCTTTTGTTTGCATAGTCATTGATTGGCTGTTAGATGCCCCAAAGAACTACTGTTGGTTTCCTGACAACCCTGACGATCCGGAACACAGAACAGCTGGCTGATTTATTGCTATCTGTGTTAAAATATCCATCAGTTTGTTATATTCACCTCTCGTAACTAGAGTGTTATCATTGAGAGAAACATTTTCCATTTGTGTTCCATCCTGTAAAGTAGTATGCTCTGTTCTATCAGTCATGGTGCCTCAAAAAAAAAAAAAAACAGAAGCTCACAAAAGTGTAGTTTTTTTCTGTTGGACTTTCTTCATTTTTGTGAGCTTGTGGTATGCAGGGATGACAGGAACACTGTTATCTCATCCAGAGGAGTCAATGGCAAGCCACGGCTGATGGTATTTCTTAACCCTTCATACAGGAATACCCTGTTGGCTGCATGAAGAATAATGTCAGAGCAGAATCACTGACATGCCTCCCAGGATCTACTGTGACCTCCCCCAGCATTTATCATGTTGATCAGGTCTGTCCACACTCAGTTCCTCCATGCAGTATTTCCTGCCCATCCAAGGATACTGTATCCATGCTGGTTCAGAGCATCAATGATGAAGTCATTTTCTCATGGAGAGGGATTGTCACCTTTACTTTGGTTTGTCATCTGGTAGACAATGATACATCTGATAGACAACTGTACATTTAATACTGGGCCCACATATGGACATGATGAAGTTGTAAGCATATGTCAATTGACCTGTTCTCCACTCATGTGCAATGCAAAGTTATATAAAACAGACCGTATCATGTATATTACTGGTACATATATAACAACATGAATGATATGAAAACAACTTCTGAATATGTAACATCATCATGTGGGATTTGATCACGAGTGGAAATCACAATAGGACAATCACATAACCAATATGCTACATGCTCAGTATGATATGATTAAACTTTGCACATTAGCATGCACATTATAGCATAATGGCTATGTGTAAACTGATAACATTGGATGGCTGTCATACACAGTCACAGTCAGTGAGACACATCATAAAAATGAAAGTCACTGTCAATATATGGTAAGCAACATGATGCTATAAAGAAGACCTGTAGAAAACGAGCAACCATAGTACCATGAACTTTTATGC
The DNA here is from genome assembly GCF_019279795.1 of Protopterus annectens. Lineage (NCBI taxonomy): Eukaryota > Metazoa > Chordata > Ceratodontiformes > Protopteridae > Protopterus > Protopterus annectens. The sequence continues at coordinate 175,669,855 of NC_056741.1, read as the reverse complement.
ACAAATATGTACTGTTGTGTTGTTTTAACAACACTGTAAACAGTGAGCAGGCAATGCCACCCCCATTGTGCATGTATGGGATGAAATGCACTAACAACCACAACTATATTACTAATATAAGAAATTATCTGTAGAGTAGAAACTGGACAAGTTAGAGAAACCCTTGGAATGCCTTAATATTTGTAGGCATACCACAGACAATACAAGGTAACCAACCATGAACATGGATACATTTTAAATTCTGGTACTATTTATAGTACATGTATAACTGAGCATCAATGGATATCATATTGATATCAATAAATATAAATTAACATGCAATATACAGATACACTCAGAACATGGCATATTACAGACAATTTTGCCAAAAAAAGTGACTGTAAACATGTATAAATAGATTTATAAGGAGTAATGATAATAACATAGGTCTGTAATAAGAGCAATACATCCCATCACAGCAATGCCAGCAGGTTTAACATTACCTTTGAAGCTATCTCTAAATTAGGCATACCTTATAGTTAGGCCAGTTATGTACACAAAGATTTTTGTAACATATGAACCATACAAAATTAATGATGATCATTATCATTTAAGGGTTTGGAATCCTATTTGTGCAGATCTGCATAAATTCTAGAAATTCAGCACAGTAGCCAACAGCTTGACTAACGGGATGGTGTTCTGTATAAATACCCCATACCAGTCATTAAATGGGACCATATATAGCATGTGCTTTTACCCTCCAATTATCTGATACCATCTCGTAAGTGCAACTTTTAAAATGTGATTTTGACACATTTACTGCTCTTACCATTGCTACCTCCAGAGTGCGTCCTCTGTGAACAATTTTCTGAAGACTTTTTTGCTGACCTTCATCAACAAAATGGCTACTGCGAGGAGGCTTCAGCATGTCCTGGTGCTGCACTGGACTGAGGAGGAGATGATCCACATGCTCACCGTCTATATTGAATGTGAGCAGCATATGTCAGCATAGCCCAAGGACTTCGCAATGATCAACATATGGAATTGTATTGTGAGGAAGCACAGATGATGGACAAGGATCTTCATGACTGGAGTGCAGGTTCACTGCTACTATGATGACCTACAACTGAGGGATGCAGAAAATCTTCACCAGAGGTTCACTGAAGTATAGAGACAGCCTGCGGATACCTACAGTAAGTGTCATAAGATCCAGTGTAGCTGTACATTCTTAGGACATCACATATATAGCTGTGAGTTATATGTCCTGAATATTCCTTTTAGTGTCATTACACAGCTGTTCTGTCACTTAGCTTATCTATATACCAAGAAACTTGAACAAAAACAACTAAGAAATACAAGATGAGCCAGACTGCCAAGCACCCAATGTGCTATTCAAACACCAAAGTGTTCAAAATTAACTGTGCCAGCAGCAACAAATAAGTAGACAGCAAATAATCCAAAATACATTTAATTAAAGCGCTTTTCGTTTGCATAAGTGTGCGAACTTCCTCAGAATTAATTCATAGTACCATAAAAACAGGTTTTATACAATGAACTTAATTGTTCAGTACAAATTAATTACCACAAAGGTAATCACTTAAAATTTAAAGGTACAAAACCTTAAAAAATACAGGAAATTTCCTGCTATTGAATACTAAGAAGTAAATACTAATAGACAACAAATAAAAAATGTTGTGATGTATAGAAAACATCCTACATTATACAAATATACAGGAAACTTCATAATGCAAGTAACCATGAAATTAGGATGACATGTATTAGAAATAAAAACATTATCAACAAGTCAAACAATAATTCTTACACATAAATTTAAAATTAAAATTTAAAAATAAAAATAATAGTAATAGTATAAACCTAAAAGCATTGCAAATGCACATATTCAATATACATAAGCACTTATTAAAGGCTGAAAGCTATCTTTTAAGACTGAAAATACTTAAAAGGCAAGCAATAGAGCATGCCTCATTTAGACCAGGAGAATGATAAGATTCCAACCTAATTTGCCACTGAAGTTCAAGAGCTAAAAATTTTAACGCAGCAGGGCCCCCTCTAATATCATTATGCACTTGGTCAATCCCAATAAATTTAAATTGGTGAGTGGGATAGTCTGAAATATGTTTGGCAAGTGCATTAGTGGTCTTTGATTTCCTAATGGCATATTGATGTTCGTAAATGCGTTCTCTGAACTTCCGTTCAGTTTTCCCCACATAATGAGCATGACAATTCTGACATTGCGCTAAATATACCACCATCTTCGAGTTACAAGTTAACCTATGCTTGAGTTTAAATACATACTTACTAACTGAAAACCTATTAGATTCTATAATAAATTTGCAGTAATTACAATTATGGCATTTAAACATCCCTGGACTTCTAGTTGGAAATGATTTCATCTCAAACCAGGATTTAAGGTTCCTACCTTTTTTATATGCCACTGAAGGGATGGGTCCCAATTTCAATGTTACTGCTGAATCTATTTTAAAAAGATGCCAGTTTTTCTTAACAATGGACCACAAAATGGCACTATCCACTGCAAACGTAGTGATGAACCTAGGAAGGTCCACCACGTCTACACTATTTACATCCCCGTTTTGATTATCCAAAGAGATGATAGGTGGCGTTTCCTTACCTCTTTCCCTCACTTGTAATAATGGTACATAGGTGTTATGGCTCCTTTTCATTACAATCTCATCTATGAGTTCCTCAACAAGACAAGTGGGATACCCTCTGCTAAGGAACATCCTTTTAAGTGTACTACATTCCTCGTAAAATTCTTCATCCCTACTGATAATTCTTGCCACTCTAACTGACCTTTCACCACAGCACGTTTCTGTGTGAAAGGATGACAGCTGGTATAGTGCAGTAAAGTATTGGAATGCGTCAGTTTCCTGTGTATCGTTGATGTAAAACAGGAAGCGTTCACATCCTAGGATAGCAAGATATCAAGATAAGCTATCTGATTACTGCTGAAGGTCGAGGTAAAAAACAAAAAGTCGGTAGAGCTGTTCAGAAAATCAATGAAGGAAACTGCCTGTGCTTCATTTCCATTAAATAAAATGAAAATGTCGTCAAGGTATCGAGTGATTTTGACACATTTACTGCTCTTACCATTGCTACCTCCAGAGTGCGTCCTCTGTGAACAATTTTCTGAAGACTTTTTTGCTGACCTTCATCAACAAAATGGCTACTGCGAGGAGGCTTCAGCATGTCCTGGTGCTGCACTGGACTGAGGAGGAGATGATCCACATGCTCACCGTCTATATTGAATGTGAGCAGCATATGTCAGCATAGCCCAAGGACTTCGCAATGATCAACATATGGAATTGTATTGTGAGGAAGCACAGATGATGGACAAGGATCTTCATGACTGGAGTGCAGGTTCACTGCTACTATGATGACCTACAACTGAGGGATGCAGAAAATCTTCACCAGAGGTTCACTGAAGTATAGAGACAGCCTGCGGATACCTACAGTAAGTGTCATAAGATCCAGTGTAGCTGTACATTCTTAGGACATCACATATATAGCTGTGAGTTATATGTCCTGAATATTCCTTTTAGTGTCATTACACAGCTGTTCTGTCACTTAGCTTATCTACTTAAACAATAAGGCACGATGAGTGCTCCTCCCCTATGCACGGCTTCAATTCCCATGGTATATTTTTTTCTTTAATAGTGTTTGTCATGTACACATTATTGAGCATAAGAACATAAGACCAATGTCTGTTTGGCAGCTTATACAGTACATCATGTTACACATCCAGCATGGCCATGTTTCACTGATGCAAGTAGCACACAGGCTAAATATAACTATATATTTCTCCATTATCCACAACAGTCTGAGGCCATGGCACAGAATACTTCTGTATGTGTAAATACAAAGCCATACAGACATATATTATTCACCTCTGCTTTAGAAATTGTGCAGTATTATTAAATACATGTTTGTTGTACTCATTAATTTAAGAGCACTACGGGTCGGCATGTCTACCAGATGCTGGACTTTGTAAAACATAATGCAATCTGGCTGCTAACATGTCTCGATTGTGTGTAGAACATAAAGACCTATAACACTTAGGTGTCAAGTGGGTGTGTATTCCTCTGTTATCTGCAGAAATACAGGCACTTCAAGCAGTAGTTTGCTAGCGGAAAAAGTACTGTGCTCGGGTCTATATTAACTCCTTGAAATATGTATTCATCAAATACATATTCATTGACAGCTAAACAGCAACATTATATATACCAACTCGAAGATCATACTACAGTGGGGAAAAGGGCAATGCTGTGGTGATGGCCCAGTGGTTATTAACCCTGGGAAAAATTCCATGCTTTGCTGTAAGGAATTTCATTGTGTAGCTGTTGATGAATACGTATTTGATGAATACGTATTTTGAGGAGCTAATATAGACCCCTTAGCTCAACCTCTTAAGTAAGAGGCCAACATATACATATCATACTGCCAGTGGGTTGGAAACCATGTAGGGAGTAGCTGAGATTACATTTTTATCTGTCTGTGTTAAAATTTTTGAAACTGATTGTCCAGATACTTGTTTGTACAAATATACAGCTATTTTGTACGTGTATATGGCTATAACATTTATTTGTCTGATCACTATAAAAATCTCCCTTATTCGTACATTTTCTGGAAACAGCACAGCTATATCAATATAGCTGTATGTGTAGGACTTTGTCCATACAGGAATCACTTGTACACTTGTAACAGCTTTCAATCAGGGATACATCTCAACACAATCAGAGACTAATTTAGAAATACTCAGTGACAATCAGGGACACATTTTCTATGTTAGTACTGTTAATGTGCAACAGTGACAGAATGCAGTAATATGAAGTAATATACATTTGCCAAAGTTTAGGTAGCCTGTACCTCAAATTATTGTCATTATTTATTAAGTGAATTCACCACTTTTTTCCTAGTGTTTAAGGGGGGAGTGAGAGGGACAGAGCTACACTTTCAATCAAAGTCAACAACATCCATGAATATCAGGGATATTTGTGAGTTATGATTTGGTATGTAACCTATTTAGACATTTTCTGCCTTTCAGCCTAACCTACATTTTGATGTATGACATACCAGTGATGAACATAAAGTCCTATGTATTTGTCTGGTAAGTGAATTTACATGTTCTATTGCAATGTCTGACACTGACCTATGAAATGTTACTGCTGGGTATTATTGCTGTGACCAGTGTGTTGGCATGCAGTCAGGATTGCATGGTTTGCTTTACAAATGCACAGCACATAGTGCATATTGGACTGCAGTTTACCAATCTTGTGATATGGAAGCCCTGAGACATAGGTTCATAGGTGAATACTAGGCTAATGGCCCTGGAGCCTTTACATGCTTAGCCCATAGGACTTCCCTGGAATCATACCACCCGACCATAGTTCCCAGCGCCTCTGTTGAGTAAAGCAACTGGAGTGATCCCTGGGGTGAATTTTCTATTTCCCATCTACTCATCAAGATTACTCTTGAAGAAAGGCAGTGAGGTGCTCTGTTTGGCATGTATGGGAAGTCTATTCCACAGCATGGACAGTCTCTGGGTTATGAACCTGTCCCTCCAGCACATTCTGTTGATTGTGGTAATGAGGATGAGGTCTCTGGAGTGTGTGGTGTGGAGGGATTGGGATTTCTTTAGCTGTAGCATTTCTAACAGGGCTGGGTCAGACATGGCTTTGAAAGTCAAGCAGAGATCGCCTCTAAGTAGGCGATATGAGACAGAGAATAGTTTTCATTCCTTCCCTGAACAGTCTGACCTTTGAGTTGTTTTACTGTAGTTTTTCCATATAGTCACAGCAAAGATAGATTAGCTGGGCAGATAGGTGTCAGGATTATAGTGGGAACATGGATGACAGTCACATGTTTGAATCTCCTGTGTGCTCCAATTTGTGTTTAGTACTCTTCCACTGTTTAAAGTATTGTGTGTGACACAGGAATAAATGAATAGTCAGAAACTGTAATGGTACTCCATGTCAAGGCTGGAGAAGATGTGCTGCTTGCTGTATTTCACTGCTATTTTATACATATCTAGTCTGTGCCATTCATACATGCATTGCACCTTTTGCAGGTGAAAAGGATCATGCTGGGAATCAGGCATTGTGCATTGAGCAGATGCACAGGTTGGAGGACCAGAGGAGAGAAAGTGGTATGTGTCAGACATTTTCACATTATTTTACCTAGAACAGATCATAACATTGTTTTAGGAGTGTTTTGATTGCAACTCCATGCATGCTAATATTAAATCAAGACTACCCAAAATGCATCTGCAAGGTAACTACAATAGTCATATTTTTTCCTGTGCTTTCCAATATGTATTTCATTGAAAAGTTTACATTTGAGTTAGGAACAGGAAATGTTTGCTGAAGGTAATGCTTTCTTATTGTATGTCACAATCTATATGTTGACAGACAGCTCTCTGTAACTGTCACAGTGCTTTTGCTTGCAATGTTTTGTGCACAAGATAACTGTGTTGTTGCTGATGGGGATAATATTATAAGTTTGACAGTGGTGCTCACTGATGTTTCTGTTGTACATAGTGTGTTCTTGTACTGAATGGGTGTCTACTGTCTCACCATCTGAATTGCTGCTGGCAGATAATGTTTGGCATGTACTTCAGTTCAACATGGTTAGTGTTTCTACCTAGAAAACTGGCGATGCTTTGCTTACAACCCACTTATAACATGTGTTCAGGCATTGTTAAGAATAGAGCCACTTGTGCTCTTCATGTATATTTGCTTGGTACATATTCACCAATCATCATTACTGTGGTTGCATTTTGCAGGTACAAACAAAGGGATACCTAAAAATGTATGTAGTATAGCAATGAATTAGTTAATGGACAGTAATGTGTGTACAATGCAACCTATGGGTTTGCATTTCACATGCCATCACTGTGATTATGATTTTCCAGTTGTTCTAAGGTGTTGTATTGCATTCCAACTATTTGATGTTGTTGTCTCAATCATTGATCAAGATGCATTGCTCAAATCATTTGGATATACATTTTATGTTTCACACTGATTTTTCATCTAAGTATATCTTCATAATACACATAGGTTATATGGTGGCTATTAACATTCCACATTACTTGCATAGGCACCTGGTTTACAGTTTTGAGTGACTCACATATTGACACCTCAATATAAATATATGAGACACACATACAAAATAGGGAACATAGGACTAGTGCTGTTCTGTTGGATAGTCTGCTTGATAATTTAGTGAAATATGCTTCAAGTGTTACCCACTGTAAGCTACAGTTGTATTGTTATATTTCAGTTTCACTGTGGTTTTGTGTTTTAGTACTTGTTTTGCAATGCAGATACTTGTCAGTGTTGCATGCCATATTGTCATAGTATGCTTGTCTTGATATGTCATAATATGTATATGGTGCTAGCTGTACACATTTGTTTGCCATAAGCAATGATGGCTGGTTCCTAAATAGTCAGGTCACAGCAGGATTCCACACCTAATATGCGCAATGTATGCCAGGTTTGTTTGTCATGCATAGTAATGGCTGGTTCCTAATCAGTCAGGTCATAGCAGGATTTCCATACCTATTCTGTGCAATACATGCCATGTCATGCACTTGATTAACCTGTTGAAAGCCATAGATATAGTGGCCCAGGCATGGACTTCTATTGGTATCATCCATACATATTGATAAGAAAACATAGGGAATGTGTCATGCAATGATGGTACACCTGTTAGGCTCACGTGTTTTCATTATACCTTATACATACTCTTTATAGGCTATATCATCTGAGAAGTACATTTTAATGACACCTGTAAAGTATTGTGAAATACCTAGTGTCACATATATAGGGGTTGTGATGATGGTATAGTAAATGTCTATTACATTCTTTATAAGCACATTAGTTTCTGTTTCATGATAGCAATGTTTTTTGCACAGGAATGTGTAGATGGTTAGACACATTTTTTTTTCCTTGTTATGCTTTGGATTCATTTATTTTATTTTATTTTTATTTATTTTACATTTGTTTACCGAGTTAGTCCGACTGGATACATGTTCATTTTCAGCGGAGTCCTGGGAAGAAAAGCTCCACATAGACAAACTTACATAGATTACACAGATGTTAGGAAACAATTAAAAGCAAAGTGATTATATACAATGGCTTAGTAGTGCCCCCTAGTAGGGACTCGCAATTCTCATGGACAGACACAATTAGAAGTAAGAGACATCAGATTGGAAGCAGAGCTTGGTGACACAGTTACGTGTTATGATAATTTCATATTATGCTTTCAGTTTATAACTTAATCAGGGTTGGTACATGGGCATAGCCAATTCACTTTGAGATACTGTTTCAGGTTTTTTTTTTTTTTTTGAAGAGACATTTGAAGGATTGTAGGGTTATATAGTTTGGCAACGAATTCCGGGTTTTGCCAACAAAGTTGGCAAACAGGGATTCACCAGCCAAGTTATTAGCTTTGTGGGTTTGGACCAGTAGTTTATCGGCTGACCGTAGGGATCTCAGGTTGCCATATGGCTTAATAATATTTTTAAGTGAGGGGGTATCCTCAGGGTGGTACAGAATTTTGTGCGCTATTAAGAGTTGATTTAATTGAATTAAGGTGGGCAATTCTAGCCACTCTAGTTGTTTAAGGTTCAGGCAGTGGTGGGTTCTATAGGTGGAGTCAGTGGTGAATTTGGTAATATGATTGTAGCTATGGGACAGCTTACCTAGTTTGGATTTTTTGAGGTTTGAGAGTACAGGCGAGGCATATAAAAGAGTAGAGAGTAGGTGTGATTGGGCAATTGCAGTCCTAGCCAGTGAGGTTAAAAATGTCTTGCTTCTATACAGTGATCCAAGCTTCTTATTGATGGTTTTGTTGACCTGTAGGTCAAATTTGAGATTATTGTCTATGATAACCCCTAGCAGTTTGGAGTGATGATCTGGGGAAATAGTGATACCATTGTTAGATGTGACAGAGAATGAGAGTGTGGTAGAGAAGAGTAGAAGTTTAGTTTTATTGGGGTTCAGTAGTAGGCGTTGGTTGGTGAGCCAGTTCTCGATATTGTTGAATGCATTTTGGGTTAAGGTTTGCAGTTCGGATGGGGAGATGGCTGAGCAGATCAGAGTGGAATCATCTTCATACTGAATGTAGGTAGCTTTTGGGATAGCAATGTGAAGGTTGTTGATAAAAATAAAGAAGAGTAGTGGACCTAGTATGGACCCTTGAGGGACACCAAGTGTGAGAGGTAACTGGCTGGAGAGTTTGCCCTGCCATAGTACCGCCTGTTGTCTACCAATCAGGTAGGACTGGAACCACTGGATAGCAGGCTTGTTGAGGGAAATAGATGTTAGTGAAAGAATGAGAAGTTCATGGTTGACCATGTCAAAGGCTTTTGATAGGCCAAGAAAGAGGGCGGAGGTTAGCCTATTGTCATTCCTGTTTTGGTTTATGGCAGTAGTAAAGGAAAGTAGGGCTGAGGTGGTGCTGTGGTATGGCCTGAAACCATATTGGGAGTTGGATAGTAAGTTATTCTGTGTAAGGTATTGCATTAGTTGTTTTGTGTACACATTTCTCCATTATTTTGGCTAGTGGGGAAAGAATGGCAATGGGTCTATAGTTGAATATGTCTGTAGAGCTGCCACATTTATGGAGTGGGATGACGAGATATCTTCCAGAGAGAGGGGATAGTGTTTTCAGATAAGGTTCTGTTGATAAGGATAGATATGGGATATGCAATGGCATCTGCAGCTATTTGTAGGTACTAAAACTAACTCTGAGAGTTTCCTTGGGCTTTTGGTTTGTATGATTGTATGCAAGCAATGTTTTTGGCAGTATTTTAATTTGTTTAATTTTTTATAGATTTACACCAGTTTTCAGGCTACTTTTAATAGGATCCAATAGTCACTATGGAGGGAACCAAATTACTGTGGGGACAGCCTAAATGTGCCTTTAGACCCAGGTCAGCAGTAAACAGTACATAGGATTTGTTATATGTTTTTAGTATATTATAAGGTATTAACCTTATCAAATTCCAGGTCAGACTTCAGAGGGGATAGTTTCCCAGGGTAGGTTCATTTCAGGCAGGAGATTCTTTTTACTAGGGTAGTTTGTGGGGGTCTGCCTAGAAACAGAATTTTTTATGAGTAAGACCTTATCAGCATTTATAAGTAGTCACCAAGCATGCAGGCATTTCACATTCACTTACACTATGAGTTATACAGTAATCATAAACTCCGTGCAGCTACGGAGCACAGTATTTGCTTCTTTCTAAATGTATGAGTCTACAAATAGGGAAATATGCAATTCAAGGGCTGATTCACATTATATGGAGACACTACCTTTGTATACTTCAATTGCAAACACACTATAGTAGAGGTACCAAGTGTTTAATTCTGTGCACAAAGCCGTTTCCTTGCCTGACACTGTGCTAGTAAACTAAGTAACAGGACAACAGCTAACTACTTTGTTTATCATTTACATCAGCCTTCTAGGTGAACAAGTAGTTATACCAGGCTGGGACTGGACATACTGTAAGCAGCTTGTCTATCAGTTATCTCTATATGGTAACACAATGAATTTCGTAAAGCAATTCATGTTAATATAATCACTGTGTCTGTTACTCTAGCAGTTACAGGCACATGGAGTTCAAATACAGTACTATTAGTTTGTACGAGATGCTGTCTATCAAACCAATAACAGTATGAATTTCAATTAAGCAATTTTTGTTGTAAAACCACAATTACGCTAGCAGTTGAAAGCACATGGAGCTCAGTTACTTTGCCTTAGTTCATACGAGAGGCTGTTTAACAAGCCAGAATACTTTAAACATTGACCATGTATTTTTTTAAACTGTGTTTAGCTGTTTTTGCTGAAATTTAGAGGCTGAACATATTTAAATCATTTTACAAAGACAGATAACATACCAGGGTTTAGAAGCAGGCTTCCAACTGGGTCAGGGAGCAATGGATATTTAAAAATGGCAGTTTTTTTGAGCTGAATTTGAAACCTTGTGTACATAGTGCAACAGGGAGGAGTTAAGGGGCTAACACTAACTCTGAGAGTTTCCTTGGGCTTTTGGTTTGTATGATTGTATGTAAGCAATGTTTTTGGCAGTATTTTAATTTGTTTAATTTTTTTATAGTTTTACACCAGTTTTCAGGCTAATTTTAATAGGATCCTAGGGGTAAACTAGCAAATTTAGTCACGATGGAGGGAGCCAAATTACTGTGGGGACAGCCTAAAGGTGCCTTTAGACCCAGGTCAGCAGTAAACAGTACATATGATATATTATATGTTTTTAGTACATTATAAGGTATTAACCTTATCAAATTCCAGGTTGGACTTCAGAGGGGATAGTTTCCCAGGGTAGCTTCCTTTCAGGCAGGAGATTCTTTTTACTGGGGTAGTTTGTGGGGGTCTGCCAGAGTTTAGACACAGGCTGCTGACTGGGTCAGAGAGCACCGGATATTTTCATGCCTTACATCACCTGTGGTGATAGATTTGCATATGGACATACCATAGTTTAATGTGTCATAATGAATGTTTTCCATCTGAGGATTGTGTAACAGTGGTTCATAGGTTCATAGGTGTTTATTAGACTAATGACCATAAGGGCCTTTTTAAGCCTAGCCATGTATCCCAAATCTCTGACACATTCTTATACCCTTGGTAAGTGTAAGCATGGGCCTGGGAGATTAACTATTTACAGGTTACCTGTTTACATCAGAGACATAGGTTCCAAACCAGGGATGAATTTCTGGTTTCCCATCCAGTTGTCCAAGTTGCACTTGAATTGGATTAGGGAGGAACTTTGTTTCACATTGATGGGGAGCCTGTTCCATAGACAGAATAGTCTCTGCCTATGGAACAGACTCCATAGACAGAGTAGTCTCTGAGATACATATCTATCTCTCCAGCAGGTCCTATTTATATCACAGGCAAGGTTTAAGTCTTAAGAATGGCTAATTCTGGTACTGTTTGTTTTGTGGATATGCAGGAAGTCCGTCAGAGTGGGGTCTAACAATGACCTGTATGCCAGGCATAGATATCACCTCAAAAGCCCGTAGGAGACAGATTACAGGGATAGGGCCTTGAGGTGGTCTGTATAGTACATATTACTTATGCCCTGTATACTTTTAGTGAGGATCCTTTGTGGACGTTTCAGTTGTTGGATATGCCTGGTTAGGTACATACCTAAGGGGGCATTGTACTCAGTGATAGGTCTGATGAATGCTGAATACAGTGGAACAATGACTTCTTTGTACTTAGATGTTATACCTTTGTTTATAAGTTGCGCAACACAGAATGATTTCCTCACCACTGTGGAAACATGATGATCAAAGGCTAGATTACTATCTATGTGTGTCCTTAAGTCCCTGACTACTGGGTCAACTCTAAGGGGTGCGTTGTCAATATTTATTTATTTATTTTTATTTTTCATTTGTTTACCGGGATAGTCTGACTGGACACAGGTCCATTTACAGTGGAGGCCCAGGGAGAAATGCTCCACAATTAGATTAACATCAACATGGTAATACAAACAATGATATAACAGTGATAACTGAGGGAAGTACAGACATAAAACGTCTCATGCAATCCAGTCTAAACAATAAACAATACATCAGCTGTAAGTGAGTAAATTTACAAAGATATATAATAGTTATCAGGGATGGATGACTTCCAAAAGGATACTATTATGTGTTTCTTCACATTTAGTTTTAGTCCATGACTCTGGCACCAGTTGTTTGTCTATAACAGCCCCTCCTGGAGAACATTTGTGTCAGTGTGAGATTCAATAACAGCTCTTAATTTGCAATCATCTGCACATTTAGTCTGCCAGAGACCACTGCCATTGGCCTTTGCTTGAAAAGTAAATGCCAAAAAAGGAGCGGTCCAAGAACTGATCCCTGAGGAACTCCATTTGTGACTGTCCTCTTTATAGAGGTGGACTCCCCAATTCTAACTTCCTGGGTCCTGTCTGTGAGTGAGTTGGCTATCTACTGGGTGACATTCGGGTTTGTACCTAACCTCTTGATTTTGTCAACAATGCCAGAGTGGGGTATTATGTCATATGCCCTGGCCAGGTTAAGGTAGGCAGTGTGAATGATTTTGCCCTCATCCATTGCTTTAGTGACCTTCTCAAAGAAGTCCACCAGGTTGAGTAACCATGATCTGCCCTTGACAAAACCAAACTCAGTTGGGTCCAGTGTCTGCAGGTTTACTATATCTCTATTGATCATCTCCATGATAATTCTTTCCATGGCTTTACATATAAGACTAGTGAGA
>NC_056741.1:175634077-175651577 GCF_019279795.1 Protopterus annectens | reverse complement strand
GCTCTTGTACTCACTTTCCTCACTTATCTAGAGGAAAATAGTTTTTTATTCAGGCATGTCCAAAGGTCAACTCCCAGTGTTCTCTCCTGTCTATCTGATGAATCTGGGCATCTTGGGGCAATGTAGAAATTACCTCATGTACACAGACAACCCTCTCCTCCTACCACCCAACACTACAACCTGTGAGAGATGCACTTATCTAGCCAAACTGGAGGTAAAGCTCTCTCCAACCAAGACTTAACTTGACAGTCAAGAGGAGAAGGTAAACACTTGCACCACACCACACTCATCACATAGTCTCACTAAATCTACACCACAAAAATCCACACATAGAAACACAAAAACATTCACGGAGGCTCTCAATAATAATCTGCTCAAGCAACAGAGACCTCCAAAGTAGAAATGCAAGCAACCTCCAACCCCCAACACCACCCAATTGAGACATAGCCCGCAGACTCAGTGTGCCACTCAACCACAGCCAATAAGACAAAACAACGTACCCAACACACTAGTCATAGGTGACTCTATAGTCAGGCACACTGATGTCCCACTCACCAGGCTAAACAAGGAGAAGGTTACTGTCAGCTGCCTGTCAGGTGTCAGGATCCACCACATAACTCACACACTCAGGTCACTCCACAGCAAGTACAAATATGACTCTGTCATTTTCCATGTTGGTGTGAATGACCTGAGACGTACCTCCCTGGACTACATGAAAAGCGACATGGAAGAGCTCTCCGATCTTGTAGCCCAGACAGGTATGACCCTAGCCCTGAGTAGCATTCTGCCATTACCCAGAGTGATACCGCAGTAAAAGGACAAAATGATTGACTTCAAAAATTGGCTAAGTTTCTGGTGTCATTACAATGGGATACAGTATCTGTCTGCCTGGGATGACATGATTGACAGACCATGATGCTTTGCCAGAGATGGCCTGCACCTGTCACCCCTGGGATTCCGGATACTGGCTAAGGCTCTTACCGCCCCTATAGTAACTTTTTTAGGCAAGGTTCAAATGACAAATTCACCACCACAACAGGAACAGGCAAGCAAAAACTAAGGGTGATGCTACTCAATGCTAGAAGTTTAAATCTCAAAATGCACTCACTCAAGGCACTCCTTAAAATGGAGAACATCGATATCTGTGCAGTGACTGAGACCTGGTTCAAGGCTCCAGAGAGCACACCTGCATTACCAGGCTATAACTCATACCACACTTTTCGGCCATGTAACCTGGACCGGAACACCAAAGGTGGTGGTGTGTCCATATTCATTAAGGATATGCACACCTCCAGGCTAAATGCTCAGCATAATGCATCCAAGGTTAGCCAAGTGCAACTAACTCTGGACAAAACTGCAATCCAAATTGCAGCTTGCTATAGATCCCCCACCATGCCCCAGGATTCCCACTCCTGTTTTTTTGATGTACTGGAAAATATTAGGGTTCAACCAAACAACCTAATAATGGGTGATTTCAACTACCCACCATTCATTTGGAAAACTACTCATGTACCAACTCCTTCACTCAACACTTTTTGGAATTCATAAACTCCAATGTCCTGGATCAACTTATCCACACCCCCCACCAGGGGTCACAATATCCTAGATCTAGTCATTACCAACATGAGTGACCGGTGCTCTACACCTGAAGTCAACACCTCACTGGTCCGATCTGACTATAAGCTAATCACCCTAGATATCCACATCCTGCCCACACCCCCCCCCCATTAAGGAAACCACAGTAAAAAATTTCTGCAAAGCCAACTTCATGCTTTTTAAGACAGAAGTAATGAACTTCATGACACCCATGCAGATGGACAATACAGTTACGACTACTGAATCACACACAATTGCACTTTATAAGCACTTACACGAGTGCATGGATTGTGCTATCCCAAACAGAACCAAGATGCTATCCTCCAAAAAAAGGAAACCAATCTGGTGGTCCCCTGCCATAAACAAACTGTACAACAGAAGGACGAAACTGTTGCAAAAGAGAGTAAAATCCCATGAGTGGAGGAACTCCCTGGTCAGCCTCAGTAAGAAGCTGTGATCCCTCGTAAAATCCTCCAAAGCTAGTTAAGAAAACAAAATCGCCACTGATTTTAAAGATAACCAAAAGCATTCTATAGCTATGTCAAGAATCTCAATGGCAACACTCAGATCTGCTCTGCACAATGACACTAAATATACAGACCCAAATGATATTGCCAACATCCTGGCAGATAGGTTCAGTGCTAACTTTATGCCCCTCTCACTCCCTAAAGGGCCCATCTCTGTACCAGAAGAATACAAAGTTGCTGTAATCACGGCTAAACATGTAAAAACCACACTCTCCAAAGCCAAGAACACAGCATCCATGGGACCAGACAACATCCCAGGCTGCATTCTACATGAACTACAGAATGAACTGGCACCCCACCTAAGTACCATGTTCAATCATAGCCTCACCTCAGGCTTTGTGCCCACTGAATGGCGCATAGCGATGGTTATCCCACTCCACAAAGGGGGAGCCACCACAGACCCTGGGAACTTCTGTCCCATTAGCCTGATGAGCCTGGTCTGCAAGGCCATGGAACGTATCATCATAGAACTTATAAACAAAGACACTGGTAATCTCCAAACTCTGGACCCCACCCAGTTCGGGTTTTTAAAAGGCAGATCATGTCTCCTAAACCTGATAGACTTCTTTGAAGCAGTCACCAAAGCCATAGATGATGGTAAGGTGGTTCACACAGCCTATCTAGATCTTGCCAAGGCTTTCCACACCATCCCCCACTCTGGAATTATAGATAAACTCACTAAACTAGGTATAAATCCCTATGTCACAAGATGGGTTGCCAACTGGCTCATTGACAGAACCCACTGTGAAAGTAGCAGATGCCAAATCCAACTTCAGACCAGTGTGATAAGAGACCTTGGGACACAGGTGGACAGTAGTCTCTCCTTTGATAATCACATCACCACAGTAGTCAGGAAATCCTTCTACGTGGCACACCTCATCACAAGAGGTTTCTTGTCCAGAAAAAAAGAGGTCATTGTTCCCCTCTACTCATCACTCATTAGACCCATTATAGAGTATGATGCCCCTTTTGGTATGTACCTCACAAGACATCTACAACAACTGGAAAGGCCACAGAAATACCTCACAAAGTGGATTACCGGCCTCAAACGGATGCCCTACACAGACCATCTCAAAAAACTCCAGCTTTACTCAGTCGCATATCACCTACTCAGAGGTGATCTCTGTCTGACATACAAAGCTATGTCAAACCCAGAGCTGTTGGACATGCTCCATTTAAAGAAATCCCAATCCCTCTGAGCTACATGCTCTAGGGACCTAAACCTTGTCACCACAATAAACAAAACATGCCGGAGGGATAGATTCCTGTCTCAGAGACTTCCCATACTCTGGAATAAACTACCTATCTATATCAAACAAAGCACCTCATTAGCACTCTTCAAGAATAATCTTGATGATTGGATGGGAAATAGGAAATTTACCCCGGGGATCACTTCTGTAGCTCTGCTCGACAGTGGCACAGGAAAATAATTTTCTTGGGTGGCAAAAGCCATGGTATCTTTTTGTCTGGGCTTGTATAGGCCCTAGGGCCAATAGCCTAGTACCTCTCTATGAACCTGTATCTGCTTTACTATTTCCCTATTTCCTTGGATGTGTGCATTATTTGTGTTACACCCATTGTTAACTACTGTTAGCCCTGGTAAAGTGACCACGATTGCTCTTCACCTTTATTATTTTTCTGCTAGAAATTTTATCCATTCTAAGGGATTTTATATTTTCCAGTAAATCTATTGTATTAGTACACGCGTTATGGAGACATCTGTACTTTTTTGTGGATCTACTGGATAGATTGCTGCAGATATGTATTCCTTTGAATGCCTTGCAGCTTACACTGGACTTGTATAATTTCCGTAGCTTTGGTAGCATCATGGTTTATGATACACATTTACAGAATTATTGATTTGTTGTGACTGCTACAGATTATACAGATACTGCTGGGTAATTCTGCTTTACACTGAAATATTGTAAGTTCACAGAGGCATATTTGCACATTGCAGGCTTATCTGCAACTTTTGTGCAGATATCGGTGAAATGCACCAGATTCCAGCTTTATGAATCCCACCCTCTATCTTTACAGTTACATGTCAAACAAATTCCTAGATATTTAATTTGTTAACCCAATTAAATTTCCTATTTTCTTAACAAGTCCTTTACATTTGTATTGGGTAATAAAATGATTATCTTACTGTGATTGAAACTTAACCCAGAAATCAATTCATAATAATGATAAATCAATATCACAAACTGCTAATATAATGTCATCTATAAAAGTTGGATTTTCGAATGCTATTAATCATTTACTTTAAATCATACAACATCACTATTAGATTTTATAAAATTAGCAAATAGTTCAACAATCAAAGCAAATAGTAAAGGAGACAGTGGGCATCAATATATGTGTCTTTACAAATTCTTACTGTTTGAGATACAAAAAATAATTAATTCAATTAAAGTGATGGCATGTTGATAAAGCTGATTAATAAGTTTATAAAATTAACTAGAAAATTATAATGTTCAAGTACACTAGATAAATAGTAGAATCAACTATTTTATTTAAATATAGATTAATTATTGAGAAGCAAAATAAATGTTTTATTCCTCCAATAGTACCATGTGTATGTATAGTATAAATCCAGTTGAATCTTCATCTGCTTGCAAAATTAGACACAAAGGTCTTATAATCAACATTTAGAAGAGATAATCAGCAAAAGAAGAATGTAAGGACAAATATGTGTCTGTTTTAATATAAGAGAAACTAATGTATATTCCAATTTTGAAGGATATTTGAAGAATACATAACATCTGCGGACACTTTTGATAAAATAATTAAAACATAAAGCAATAATGTATTTTGTTCCAGAATAAATCCACCATTACCAGAACTTCAATAAATTTCAATTTTTAATTTGCTCCTTTATTTTATTACATTGACATGGGAATATATTTTTTCATTATTTGATCTGAGGTTAACTTTATTTAAATGTTCTTATTTTAAAGAAAAAAACTTTACCTGCATTCTTATGTCCCATAACACTACTAGAAGTATGACATTTTTTTATATTTCCTAAAGCATTCTAATTTTTTCTATATTAGTCACTTTTCCATTACTACCTTGAATATTAAATTATTTAATATGATTAGATCTTCTAACTTTTTAGGACTTAACAGCTAACTTGTTAAAACCTGTAGGATTTAATGAATAAGACTGTCATTTAACTGTCTCTAAAAAGATTTCATGTTGCACAATTTCCCTGTACCTTAAGTTTAGTATTTAAATTTCAGTTAATAAATATTGGTTACCTTTCTGAACACTGAACTTTAAACCATTTATTTCAGATTGCAATTCTAATAATTCTTTATCCCATTATCTTCTTTATTAAAGTGTCAATTGTCATTCTAACAAATAGATATTAGAGAGTTTCACCTCATAAACATCTCCATTATTATTTAAATCAAAGAACTGTTGAATTTTCTTACAACATTCCTTAAAGTTTTTACTTTTGCAATGCAGGCAGGTAATCTCTTATAGAAAAATAAACAAATCTCTTAGATTAACCCTAACTGCAAAACTGATAGCATTATGGTCAGATAAAGGGTATCACAATACCCATACATTCTGTAATCTAGAAATTACATCATTTGATGTATATACTTTATCAGTTCTGAACTGTGGGTCAAGCCTATAACAGTAGACCATATAAAAACAAAGAATTAAGTTCAGAATAACTATTGATGTCCTTAAGGTTGATTACTTCAATAAAATTGAATAATGCCTTAGCTGTGGCAGAAATTCTGAGTCTATTGGTTGCACTAGTATGTTTCTCATTTAATACAGAATTAAATTCACCAGCCATAATAAATTATTATTAGAAAGTGCAACATCTAAATAATTCTTAGAAAATGTTGCTCCAGTTCCTGGAATCCAGTATACATTAACTACAGTCTATATGTTTTCTTGTAATTCAGTTATATCATTGTTATAGCATTATGAATCAAAAATCTTAGAAATCAAAACAGAATTTTTCAAAGAATAGCAGTCCCCCTTTTCTTTTCTTTAAACCTGGAAATGACCAGTACCATGCAGCCTTTTGAGTTTAATCTGTTAATGTCATTTTGAAACAGATTACATTTTCTGTAAACAAAAAACAAAACATTGTTCTTGATGTAAATTGAAATATTTAAGTAAACTATGCTTCTTATCACCACTGTTAAAGCCATCTTGGTCAGGCCTCTTCTTTGACTTACTTCTTAATGTATTCCACTAAATGCTGATAGAAAGAACAAGACAAAATGCAGCTTATTTAAGCAATGTTTAACTTCACATTCAAAACTTTGTAATGAAATGTTCTTGATAATTAATGCATGATTAAAAAATGCCCTACACTGACCTCCTCAAAAACTCCAGCTTTACTCCGTATCTTATCTTCTACTCAGAGGTGATCTCTGCCTAACATATAAAGCTATGTCAAACCCAGAGCTGTTGGACATGCTACACCTAAAGAAATCCCAATAACTCCAAGCTACACGCTCTAGGGACCTAAACCTTGTCACCACAATAAACAGGACATGCTGGAGGGATAGATTCCTGTCCCAGAGACTTCCTATACTCTGGAACAAGCTACCCATCTATGTCAAGCAAAGTTCTTCATTAGAAAAATCTTGATGAGTGGATAGGAAATAGGAAATACATCCCGGGGATCACTTCTGTGTCTCTGCTCGACAGTGGCACAGGAAAATAACTTTCTTGGGTGGCATAAGCCATAGAACCTTGCTGGCTAGGCTTATGTAGGCCCTTGGGCCGATAACCTAGTACCTACCTATGAACCTATGAATGTTAGCTTATTATTTCTGATATTAGAACAAATATACAAAAACGTTATTAGTAAAGTCAGAAGCACCACTATATCAAGTATTACTAGGGGTTCAGAACTATGAAGATAGAATGCATGTCATAAATGCTATTCATATTACTTTCACTGGCAAAACAAGATAACATACACATGTATTGTCTAACATATCTTTATACTGTTGAGCCGAAGCTCAACTATGAGAGTTTCCAAATCAAATCTTTATTGCTGTCTTTAAAATTCTCCTTTAAAAGAACAAGTGTTGGCTGTTTTTTCACAGATCCATCTATATTTGTCACTACAGCTGTAATCATGCCATGTTGCATCAGGATACATTACAGCACAGTCTTCATTGCCAATGTTATTGGGCTGATTACTGTGCCAAAACCTTTAAAGGAAAAAAAAAAAGGTTATTTCTCATGGAACAAAAAAGATAAGTCAGTCATTTCTAAAAACGTCAATGTTAATGTTATTGTTATTATTATTCTCATTATCAGTTTTTCTTAAACCTTTATTTGATATTTCCATAGAAAAGTAAAGGAAGGAAAAATGAAGCAAGAAGAAAACATGGCTTAATCAATGCCATGACAGGAAAGGAAGGATAAAAAACAAAGAATAGAAACGCGCATAAAACATATTACAAAATTCAATCCTTTTTTCAAATCACATTTAAATGTGTAAGAATAACAGAGGTGTTTAAATTATTATTTCATAAGTGTCAATCTATTCAGTGAAGGCATTTTCAGTAATTATAGGGGGAGGCAAAGGCAGGAATGACATATCACATCTAGTGCTATCTCCACAGGGGAAACATGGTATTACATAAACTTTTTATAGCAGAGTCTTAGATGCTTTCATTTGCAAGCCTGATAGTTTTGTAAGGATTAGGGCTTTGTAAAAAAATTCAGTTTGCTCTATGAGATCATCAGTCTGTCATCTTCATGTAGATTAATTGAGATCAGGACGCTATCCATTCTTGGGGAAAATCATAACTTCCCCCCCAAATTATCTTAATTGGGTAAACAAAGGTTCTAGTGGCAAGGCATACTAAAGATGGGGAAACAAGACATGTCTGTCTAGTTTCAACTCTTACTAGAATGTAACATGAAAGACATTTACCAAGCTTCACCATGGCATATTCTCCATATAGCTATTATAAACTATTTTAGTAAAAGTATGATGGAAAAATACAGCAAAAAGATCTAGTCCCAGTTTAATTTATTAAAGTATTTTCTAAATAAATACATCCCAGGCACAGGAAGTATAAATCTTAAGAACAAGATGTAGTTTCTTGAAGTCCATGGGCAGCAAGCAAAAATAGTCTACAGTCTATGAGCATTTTGCCTACCTGAATGCATTAACAGGTGTCAAGAAGGACAACATCTGTCCCCAGTACATATAAGGCTGATAATCCAGATTTAATATCGAAAAAATCTCTATACCTGCCTCATGTCAGTGAGCTCTATGGAAGGCTAATCATGTTACTGCTTAAAAGGGAGGGAGGTGGATGGTCTGTTCATCTAACAAATAAAAACAATAAACTTTAAACACAAATGAAATGATTAATTGCTGATATACCTAAAGGTATATAGTTCTTCTAGGATCTCATTACAGATAGAGACTTTTCAGGCTTCAAACACTTGATTATGTATATCAATTCTAGCATTAAAAATTAAAGGTTTAATGAATACATCTGTTTAGAGTAGAGAACTGTCAATGGAATATCAGTTATATATCAAACACACACACACACACACACACACACACACACACACACACACACACACACACACACACACACACACACACACACACACACACACAAAAACATTTCTCTAGAGGGAAGAATATGACCTAAGTATGCAAAACAAACACCTGTAA
This sequence comes from Protopterus annectens, assembly GCF_019279795.1. Classification (NCBI taxonomy): domain Eukaryota; kingdom Metazoa; phylum Chordata; order Ceratodontiformes; family Protopteridae; genus Protopterus; species Protopterus annectens. The sequence continues at coordinate 175,642,766 of NC_056741.1, read as the reverse complement.
AATATTACCAATAAAGTATTTAAGCACCCACAGCATGCAATTTACTAAGACTTGGAGTTTAGCCTAACTCCTTAATTAGCTTCCAGAAAAGTGGAAATCTTTTTTTTTATGATATGTTCCTGTGTACTACAGTTTCATAATCAAAAGTCTGTTGAACCTTTTCTTGTAACACCTGCCTGAAATGCTTAACATGCTTTTCTTTGATATGAAATCATGAATACTGCAAAGTAGTTAAATAATTATATCATATTCCTCAGATCCTTTATGTCATAATGTTGTCATTTTCATCATCAGGTGAATATACAGGTAAATATTCAGTTCATTTACTAGTAAATTTCAGTCACTGAATCATTTATGTACAGGACTTTAATATCTTGCAGTCTCTTCTGCATCTACTTGAAAAGACCTGGGTAGCCTAGTATAAATTATTAGAAGCGTCTTAGTACAAAGTAAGCCTAGGGTCCTAGAGAAGTTGTCATTATAGACTTCAGATCAGACCAGCACTATCAGGTAAGGATATTCATTCTGCCATAAATCCATTGTAGTTTATTAATAAATTTTGTCATACACAGATTTTATCCACTCTACACACACCACTATGACAGCCAATTACATCCAACCATCCAAAATCCTTTTTCCCTATTTTTGCAAATGGGGTCAGGGTGTCACTTCAACAATGACAATCATCTAGAGCCAAGGTTTACATTGCTGGGTGACTAGCCCTGCTGTGGTTGTTTTGCACATTCACAAATATGGCCAATTTAGTGTGTCCAATCCACCTAGTGCATGTCTTTGAAATGTGGGAGGAAACCTAGGCATATATTACCAAGTCTTTTTTCTGGGAGGAACCCATGACAGTGACTGCCATATCTTCCCAGAGTTTTTTCTAAAGAGGTAATATTATTGGTGAAGAATGCTGTTAAGTCCAAGAATCTATGGTACAGTTATAAAGTCTCCAAGAGCATTTCTTCTCTCCTTTACCAAGGTCAAGTTTGTTTACTAGAAATTTCCCACTTGAGTAGCCAGTTTCTCAGGGTAGAAATAGACTGCCAGGATGGTTTGGAACATACTCCTTTTTATGTACATTATGACAGAACTACCCTTCTTACCCTTACGTTCAACATGAAATGAAAGTTAGTAATAGCATTTTATACAACGAGCCCCCATTAATATTCAAAAACGTGCACGCTGATTGGTCAGCATGCATGTTGTAAATCAAAGTTATAGTAATGGAAAAAGATCCGGTCGCCCGGACCTTTTTCCATTACTATAACTCTTTTTTTGCAGCAACGGAGAATGCAAGATCACCATTGCTATACACTGTCTCGCTATGTTAAATGAGTTTAACATAACGAGACAGCTTTAAAAAAAGCAACGGAGAATCTCCATTGCTTTTTCTATAGCTGTCTCGCTATGTTAAACTCCTTTAACATAGTGAGACAGTTTGTAAAAAGCAACAGAGATCTTGCTTTCTCCGTTGCTTTTTTCAAAACTGTCTCACTATGTTAAATGGGTTTAACATAGCGAGACAGCTTTAAAAAAAGCAACAGAGATTCTCCGTTGCTTTTTTAAAAGCGGTCTCGCTATGTTAAACCCATTTAACATAGTGAAACAGTTTGTAAAATGCAACGGAGATCTTGCTTTCTCCATTGCTTTTGCCCAGAGTTCTGATGTACTGCGTAGGCATACACACGCGCAGTACATCAGAACTGCCACAGAATACCAGACAGCTGTGGAAGGGCAGCAAGGAGGCATTATACAATACCATTATTTAAGAAAAGTAATTATTTTTTTTCTTAAATAATGTCATTGTATAATAACAATAACCCACTTCTGGGTGTGAGTAATGCTGGATTTACCCATGGTTGACTTTGTTTGGCCACTGGGGCTTCACTCTCGTGACCAAACCACACCAACTGTGGGTAAATCCAGCATTACCCACACCCAGGCATGGGTTATTGCTGTAGTAAATCCCTTAATTACACACTTATCATGTCAGTAAGCCAAAGACTGCAACAAATAATAAGATAACTTCTTTTTTTTTTTTTTACTTTTTATTTTAAAATCAGTATGAAGCCGAGTAAAAAAAAGAGAAAGCTCTAATAGTTTAACAAAGATTTCCCATGTAGGACAATTTGTATGTAATGATTTTTTCAGTGCATTAATTATACTAATGAAATGAATACCACACAGCTTAATATTACTATGAATAGAACTTGGACCCAGAAAGATAACTTCATGCTGTTCATTGGTACTCAGTCTCCCTTCTGTCCAGCTCACATAATAACAGGTCATGGTTATTCAACCTACAGTCAGTTACTATAACCCACAAGCTGTAAGACTGGTTGCTTACATTCAGTTTGTTCAATATCTTTAGGTGTGAATCCATTTTTTTCCAGTGACCATGTGACAGAAGGCAGTGTGAGAGCTGAGGTAGATACCAGATTATGGGGATGTGTGTCCTATTTCCAATCGGTGACAGCTGTAGTGACTGCCCATGTTATTGATGACTTTTTTTTTTAATAAGATAGCAGTTATTGCTGGAGACATGATATTGAAAACAGAAGGGGTAATCTCTATTAATGATTCAGCAGTACAACCTGAAGTGTAAAAGCATATCTGATTGGTCTTTTTTGTATGGGGGGATGGGTGGTCTTCTGAGAGATGCAGTGGAGCAGACATTTGAGATCTAATAATTTAGCAAGTGCTGCTTATGAAACCTGGCAGAACAGATTATTATCTGCCATCTCCAGTGTAAAAATGTAATATTTACTTTTTTTTGTCCCTGTCTTTCACTGAATAGCAAGACTGGTACTTATAGGAAACTATCATGGTGTGTGTTGGGGAATAACAGTCTTAACATACTGCATAGAATTCTTTGTAAAACATACATGCTTCTCATGATTGTTATTGTACTCCAGAAATTCCTTCCTTCCTTCCTTCCTTCCTTCCTTCCTTCCTTCCTTCCTTCCTTCCTTCCTTCCTTCCTTCCTTCCTTCCTTCCTTCCTTCCTTCTTTCTTCCTTCCTTCCTTCCTTCCTTCCTTCCTTCCATCCTAATGTGAAAAAAAGAAAGTGCTTGTACTGACATAGGGCATTCCATGAAGAAAAAAATTCCTAATCAGATTACATTAATTCAAAATGCTGAGGTAGTTAAACATTATTGTGTCTGACTGAATTAAATCCAATTTTTGAGAAAGGATTTTTATTTTTATACAGGGAATTCAGTTCCATGGAGAAGGGGAAATAACTGCACAACGTTATGAGAAAATTGAGCTACACAGGCATTGATGTTACTAACTTAAAATCTGTCTGTATTTATAAATGGAAATGGAGCTTATGTAGAGATATACAGAATTCAGCAGAGAAAGGAAATAATAACAACAGCATTGTAGTGTAGCAGCTGTTCCATTCTAATAGTGAGACTGATATTCAGAATTTAAAGATATATCTCTAATAGAAAGCCATATTCTATTGATATATATGATTCCACTCAGAAAAAAATCTATATATAATTGCATTACTTCAGAATGCTGTGGCAGCAAGACATTGCTGTTACTGGCTGAGTTTATACCAGTGTTTATCAGCAGAAAAAAAGGTAGCTGTTCTACTATAGAGAATTTCAGAGAGGAGAACAAAAGTAATGACAAAAATAGCTAAGAACACTGTGACGCACATTACTGTTAGTGAATAAATATTTCTCATTATTTGTGACTATGGAAGAGTGACATTTGTTGATATATAAAGAATTCCACCGAGGATAATAAAATAACAATACTATGCTGTTGCAGCCAGCCTGTGGGTGAGCTGGCAAGCTGAGATCAGTATAGCTGAAAAGTTATGTGTACTGCCTACTTTACAATGAAAACTTTTGTGGCCAAGTTATTTATTTATTTGTGTATTGATTTATTTCTTGAAGCATTAGAACTCAAAGGCTAGATTCCAAAATAAGTGTTAATGTCAGTGATTTTGTCTTCTAGTACTGAATATTTTAAAATCTATTTCTCTTTTTGGCATAAGCGACTTGAAGTTCAACACTGGGGTTGGCATAACTTTCACATAAATGCATGAGGCCATAGGAGTAACTTTACTTTATGAATATGATGTAAAAACACACTGCTGAACTGCCAAGGAGACCGAGTGAATCAAGCCCAAAATGTAGAACAACTTTGGTGCACCTCCACAGTCTTGGTAACACATTTTGTAAAACTAAACATTTTTAATGAAAGCTTTAAAAACACTGACAGACTTAAAACATGGAGAGCTAATACATCTAATGAGCGCTTTCGGCTGTAGGCCTTCTTCAGATCATAATCTCTCACTGCTCTTCTCTCAGAATAAGAAACAAAAATTATCCAATGAACTATAAGGTAGAAGACAACACCTACTGATTATATAATTAACTATTGGCCAATAGCAGATCTTCTATTCATTAGTTTTCTAGACTGTACTAATAGATAGCCTCCTATTCTTTAGAATTGGCTTCAGTGGCACCACATTGTTCAGACCAGGAGGCCAATCAGCTCTCAAATTCACTATCCAACTTGTTTCACGTACTTCAGTGCGATTGTTTACATCGCCTTCTCTAATGCTGTAAGGCATACTTTGAACAGCATTGAAAACAAAGATGTGTGTAGGATGCATCGACACATGAAGCGCTAGTGTATTTTTAAGGTTGTAAATTGCGAATGTCCCTTAGATGGTGAAGTATCCTGTCTTTCAGATGCTGGTCCTTCTTGCCTATGTAAAAAGCTTCACATTGTCAACAAGATGCAAGGTACACTAAGTGTTGACTGTTGCAGTCTGCATGCACATTAAACATGTAACTCTTGTTGGTTTTGGGATGTATAAACCTTTTCAGAATTTCTAGGTGAGTCTTTGAACCCACTTTTGCAATTGAACTTGGCTAATACTGAAGTAGAACCTGTTGCTCATAGTACAAGTGAGGAAAGTTTTAATCAAGTTTTTAAAGAGGTTGAAAATGCAGCATGCCATTTAAAAAGGCTGCAATGACAGCGGATCCATCTCAAAGCCAGCTTACACTACCAGGTTATCCCTAGGGGAATGTGGGTGAAGTGTCTACCTAGCTATGGGAACAGTTTTCCAGAATTACTTGCCAAATGGCAAGCCATTAACTTAGAAACAAGTTTCAAATACATACACTTGTTAATTGAATTCTTCAAATCTGAAGAGGCTATGGTAGCAGAACGAATTAAGCTTAAGCAAACGTAATTGGAGCAGATGGATTTAAGTGAAGCATGTTTGCAGAAGTTTGAAACTCTACAGTTAAATTTGAGTGTATATGATAACAAATTAAAAGAGCAAAAAACTAGGAAACTCGCCCATGATTCCCAAGACTTTAAAGCTGGTCATATTTTTGAACGGCCGTAGGAAGATCTGAGTTTAAGTGGGCATAACAAGTCTGCTTATAAACGTAAAGCTAGTGTGAGCAAGGACAATGGTATCAACACCTTATCCCATTTGAATCATGAACCACGGGTTATCATTAACAACTCAGAAACTGCTAATTATGAATTGGAGAGACCAAGGAATGAAAATGCAGCAATAACAGCAGAGAAAGTAGAAATCCTTTCCAACACTAGTATGCAGACTTTGCCAAAAGAACATGAACCTGTTGAGAGTACTTCCACTGGAACTAGACCGAAAGAAGGGGTGGTTCATGTACCATTCAAATGTCAGCTCCTGGTTTTTATGAACCAATTTACACACAGGAATTCGAGATCCCAAAGTCAAGAAAGAAATATAAAGAAGTTAACCTTTTAAATACCATGGACCAGACTCTAGTTGTAAATTTGTCATGACAAACTCTAAGTCAAGAGCAGCAGCAGTTGTTAAACAAAGGCTTAATATTTATTCCCTCCCTGCACTCTGACCTTAAATGAATTTGTAGTGGACAGCAAAACATTTGGTAGGAATATTACTCTGAAATCTATATTTGGCAAAAGAAATGAAGGTACATAGGAAGGTTATAAATGACCAATTACTTTTTTGCCAGTAAATCCCCCTGCAGTGGAACTTTTTCTTAGGCTATGTGAAAATGAGGTTGGAAAAATTAGAGTGAAACTAAACCAAGGCAGACACTTTCACAATATTACTTACTAAGGAAAACAAGCACTTTTCCAGTTCAAAGAAAGTGAAGATCTTGTCATCAAACCTGCTGAATAAGGGGGAGCTATTGTGGTACTGGACTCTCTGTGGTACAGAAACAAGATACTGAATATGCTTGAAGATGAACATACCTATAAAAAGATTAGCAATGTTATACTAGATGCAATGGTTAAGAGCTTTCAGAGCAATCTGTTTGACATGCTCATGAAAAGATGTATTTCCAAGGAACTGTTTGACTTCTTTCAAGTTACACAACCGATCATTCCGAGCATCAGTGGTCTACCTAAGATCCACTCAGATCTTGACAACCCACCTCAATGACCTATCATAGCAGGAAGAGGCTGATTAACTGAACCCCTCTTGATCTTTGTGGAAAATGAATTGAAAAAACTTCTACCCAAAGTGGGTTCAGTTTTGAAGTATACAGGTAGTTTTTTGTTGGACCTCTTTGATAAAACAGAAAATCTGACTAGTACTCCTGATATTATTCTTGTTACAATGGGGATCAACAGTTTGTTTACAGTGATCCCTAACAGCTGTGGGATTAAAGCCATTCGTGAATATCTTCATCGTACTGGGTTCAATGTATATCTTTTGTGCTCCTTATTTGAGCTTATCCTAGAAAACAATGTTTTTGTCTATGGTCGAGATTATTATTGGCAGACATGAGGTGTAGCCATGGGCACACCCTGTGCCAATAGTTATTCTAATTTACTACTGGCCCACTGGGAAGAGAGCAAGGTTCTTAGTGATGACAATCAATGGCATTCACAGGTACTATACTATGACCGATTAGTGAATGATATCTTTATTCTGTGGATAGGTGATGAATAACAGTTGGTAATGTTTATTATGTTCTTGAACACAAGCACCACATTTTTGGAATTTAAAGTTAAATCATCCAGGGAAGCAACTGACTTCTTAGATGTTGAACTGTCATTGCAACAAGAGAGGTTAAGTACCAAACTACACAGAAAAGACACATGGAAGAATCATTATTTGCATCACCAAAGTATGGATTCCAGCCACATATTTAAAAACATCATGGAGAAGCAAGTACTATGGATCTATAGGCTTTGCACTAATGATGTTGATTTCAACAAAGAGTGCTCACAGCTTGAGGGAAATCTCCAGGACAGAGGATATAAAACAAATTACTTGAAAATTAAATCTGATGGTAGGGCACTAAGAAAAGGGAAAGGTCAACCGTATTATGCAAGGAAGGAACCGTACAGTAATAATGACAATACAAAGAAACAGAAGGATAACACACTTAACTGTGCACTCACCTATGGCACTAATAACAGAGAGATATGTGGAATAATCAAGAGATTTTGGCCTATACTCACTGAGGATGACAAAATCAGAGATATAGTAGGTGAGCATCTGAGGTTCACCTTCAAAAACAAAAAGAATACGAAAAGACTGCTGTGCAATAAGGATAGATTTAATCTTAAAAATTTGTTGGATCGAAAAGGGACATTTAAATGTACTAGATGTAAAGCGTGCACATCAATTGACAGCAGCAACATGTTTATACATCCCAAAACCAACTAAAGTTACACATTTAATGTGTATGCAGACTGCAACAGTCAGCACTTAGTGTACCTTGCATCTTGTTGCCAATGTGAAGCTTTTTACATAGGCAAGACGGACCAGCATCTGAAAGACAGATAAGGGACATTCACAATTTACACCTTAAAAATAAAAAAAAAAAAATACACTAGCACTTCATGTGTCGATGCATCCTACACACAGCTTTGTTTTAAAAGCTGTTCAAAGTATGCCTTATAGGTTTAGAGAAGGTGATGTAAACAATCGCACTAAAGTATGTGAAACAAGTTGGATAGTGAATTTGAGAGCTGATCGGCCTCCTGGTCTAAACACTGTGGTGCCACTGAAGCCAGTTCTAAAGAATAGGAAGCTATCTATTAGTACAGTCTAGAAAACTAGTGAATAGAAGATCTGCTATTGGGCAATAGTTAATTGGATAATTAGTAGGTGTTGTCTTCTACCTTAGAGTTCATTGGATAATTTTTGTTTCTTATTCTCAGAGGAGAGCAGTGAGACACTATGATCTGAAGAAGGCCTACAGCCGAAAGCACTCATCAGATGTGTTAGCTCTCCATGTTTTAAATCTGCCAGTGTTAAAGCTTTCATTAAAAATGTTTAGTTTTACAAAGTGTGTTACCAAGGCCGTGGAGGTGCATCGAAGATTGTTCTACATTACTTTATGAATATCTACATAATTTAATCCATCCTAATTAACAAAATCCATTTCTTTGTAACTATCTGTTTTTGCTGTGATCACATTAACAACACTATGGATACTCATGCCTAAGGTATATACCTTTCGAAATGAAATAGTTGTTGCACCTTAATGTTTTGGAAAATCAATTATTTCACCAGTAGTTTTACTTTTTTTTACATCTACTATGACAATTGCATTATGTGGTATATAAAAGCTTACTTCCCTTCTTCTTTGTCCCATTGTCTTAGATTATGTTCTACCTATAACCTGCTTCAACATAAATGTCATATTATAATTGTGTTACTGTTTTA
>NC_056741.1:175534077-175629077 GCF_019279795.1 Protopterus annectens | reverse complement strand
TTTCATAGGCTTGAGAAATACAGCATGATACATATGAGGTAAATTAAACTCATGAAAAGAAATACAGATAGTGTGATATAGGTGGTGGTTATGTATATACATAATTAGATATAGTCAGATACAAGAACATCTAAATAGGATTATCCAATGTGCAACAGGAGACTGTCCAGTGTGGGTTTAATGGAGTCAAGTAGTAGGTGAACAAAGATGTGAGGAGTAGGTGTAGAGAGCTAGAGGGGTACTTATGTTGGAGAGTGGCATGAGCATGTCCATTTTAAAGATAGATATGAGAACAAGAGAGATTTGAAGTTAGTCTGGTTTGATGTACTGTGAAGGGATGGAGAGAGTGAGTTCCATAGTTTCAATAAAGAGCAGGATAGGCCAGGGTGTGATGAGGGTTTGTAGTTTGTAGGAGGTGTTGGTTTTCTGATCTAAGTGATCGGTTAGGGATGTAGCGAGTTAAGGTGGTAGAGAGAGTTGGGCAGCTGGAAGGTTTGAAGATGAGATTGTGGGCAATGATGAGTTTGAGGAATGTCAGGTAATTGGGAAGTTCAAGTCATTGTAGAATATGGAGAGTGGCAATGGTGTGAAGAGTTTTTTGAATTGGTAGCAAATTTGCTTATTTTATTGCAGCAGGATTTCAGTTTATATTTCAGGCCAAGTTGGAGATTGATTAGTAGGGGAGCGCCATCCAAAATAGAGGGGAGAAGGTAGGAGGAAGGTGAGGTAGCAGTTGTGTCTGTACAGGAGTCCTAGCTTTTGGTGGGGTTTTTTTATGGTAGTTTGGATATGAGCGTCAAACTTTAGATGTTCGTCAGTGATGACACCAAGCAGTTTAGTGTTTGATACAATTGCAATGGGAATGTTATTCTGACTGAGTATGGAGAATGTGTTTTTGTTGATTGGGGAGGATCTAGAAGGGAAATATCATTAATTTAGTTTTATTAGCATTTAGGGCCAGGTTATTGTTTTGCATCCAGGTTTCTGTTTTAGAAAAAGCTGCTTGAGTTTGTAGAAGTAGGTCAGAGTGGGAATATGCTGAGGAGATGATTGTTGAATCAACAGCATACTGTATTAGTGAAAGTTTGTGAATCAACATGTACCACTAGAGCTGTCACCATTGGAAACCCCAGGTATATGTGCTTGGCCCTTCTCTGTTTGAACTCTATTTTTCTATATTGCAGGCTAAGGAATTTGGCTTTGGCTTACCAAGTTTGCTGATTCTTGCACATTGTGTGCAATCATTAATTTCACCAATGGTGATAACATTGTACAGGAGGAGCTAACACACACAACTGAATGGTGACAAAGGCACACAATCTACTAATAAATACAGAAATGTAAGTTTGCAATGTTACCCATCTGAGAAGTGGAATTCCATGTTAATACTTTAATCCCAGCATTGACAACAATCCTGCTATGCAGAAACCCACTGATGCAAGCACTGGGAACACATGTAGATAGCAATCTGAACTTTGACCACCAAATGTCCACACTGGTATTGAAAGCCTATGTTGTGCACATCATAACTCATGCCATCATATTGAGATCTTAGGACTGTATAACAGCTCCTTAGTCAAACCACATAACAAGACTAACAGAGTATAATGGTCTCTTTTTCATGTACCTCACCTGATACATAGCAGCTGGAGAAACCACCGGGCTCTCTCAACAAGATAACTCAGGGCCTACAAACCATGCCATGATGTCTCTGGATAGAGTAAAAGCCATGTCACTGTAATCGGCATTGTATAGGATGAGGTGACATCTACCTGACCTCCAGGTCAGTCTCTGACCCTGCCCTGGTAGGAGTACTGAGTATCCAAAAATCTAATATAGCTAATGACATCAGCAGTGTCTGCTGAGGAGAATATAACAGTGTCCCACATGTTGGTATAAAATGCTGTTTGTAATATCAAGCAATAGTGCACACACACACACACACACACACACACACACACACACACACACACACACACACACACACACACACACACACACACACACACACACACACACACACACACACACACACACACACACACACACACACACACACACACACACACACACACACACACACACACACACACACTTGACTGCAGTGGGAATAGAACCCCTACCTATCTAACACATTCACAGAGTTGATTGTAGTGAGAATACAACCCACTATCTATCTAAATACACAGACAGTTGGATGGTGCAGTGATGTAGTAGTAGTGTTGTCGCCTCATTGTAAGAGGTTCTCTGGTTCGATTCTCAGCTGGAGTGCCTTCTGTGCAGAGTCTGCATGTCCTCCTGCATTCATGTGGGTTTTCTCCTGTGCTCCACTTTCCTCCCATGTCACAAAGACATGCATCTGGAGCATTTCTTCCCAGGCCTTTGCTGAAAATTGGCTTTGTTCCAAGTCGGACTTTCCCAGTAAACACATGTTAAATAAAATAAACAGAACCCAGTACTTAACATAAGAGCCACAGCTCAAGTCTGCCTTGGAATGTCTCAGACAACACTTTATAGCTGATGACATCAGCAGTGTCTGTAAGGAGAACATAAAAGTGTCCCACATGCTGGTGTAAAATACTCTCCCTAATGTCAAGCAACAACTCAGACTTGACTGCATTGAGAATAGAACCCCTACCTATCTAAGTACACAGACTATAAAACACAGTTCTTTATGCCACAGCACAATGTTGACTTTTACATGGCTGCAGGTCAACTTACAGTGGATGACATCAGCAGTATAAGTTGGAGAGAAGACGTTGGGAGGCCTGCCTGAAATGGATCTGTAAGGATGTGCATGTATCAAAATATTGCCAGTTCATGGGATTGATATGGTTACTGCAGGATACATACATGTTCTTCTGGCTAGATATGGACACATACACGGTTGACTGTAATGAGAACAGAATCCCTACCTATGGTAAGGTACACAGGTTACAGAACACAAAACTTTACACAAGGGGCACAGCAACTGTCTGTTTTTAGGTCAACTTATAGTGGATGACATCAGCAATGCATGCTGGAGAGAAGAAGTTGATAGGCCTGCCTGAAATGGATCTGTAGGCATGTGCAAGTATCAAAACACTGTCAATTCATGGGATTGGGGCAATATACACACTTGGGATTGGGGCAATATACACACTTGCTGTTCTGGCTAGAACCACACACACACACACACACACACATACACACACACACACACACACACACACACACACACACACACACACACACACACACACACACACACACACACACACACACACATACACATACACACACACACACACACACAATTGGCCTCACTGAGAACAGAGCACCTACCTATTTAAGTACATAGACTACAGAACACAGTACTTTACACAAGCACCATGGCATAAGTCTGACTTTTACATGACTGCAGGTCAACTTATAGTGGTTAATATCAGTTGAGAATGCTGGAGAGAAGAAACTGGGAGGCCTGTCTGAAATGGATCTACAGTCATGTGCATGTATTGCTATAGACATGTGCAAGTATCAAAATGCTGTCACTTCATAGGATTGGGGCAGTAACTGTGGGATACACACTTGCTCTTCTGGCTAGAGACACACACACACACACACACACACACACACACACACACACACACACACACACACACACACACACACACACACACACACACACACACACACACACTTGACTGCAGTAAGAACAGAACCCCTACCTATATAAGTCCACAGACTGCAGAACTCAGTACTTTAAGCAAGTGCCATGACACAAATCTGCCTTTTATATGGTTCCAGTTCAACTTATAGTGGATGACATAGGTAGTGCATGCTGGCGAGAAGAAGTTGGGAAGTCCGCCATAAATGGATCTGTAGGCATGTGCAAATATCAAAATACTGTCAATTTATGGGATTGGGGTGGTAACTGCAGGATACACACTTGCTCTGCTGGCTAGACACACACACACACACACGCACACACACACACACACACACACACACACACACACACACACACACACACACACACACACACACACACACACACACACACACACACACACACACACACACACACACACACACACACACACACACACACACACACACACAGTTGACTGCAGTGAGAACAGAACCTCTACCTTTTTAAGTACACTGACTACGGAACTCAGTACTTTACACAAGTGCCATGGCACAAGTCTGATTTATGCAAAACTGCAGAGGAAATTATAGTAGACAACATCAGCAAGCCATGTGGGGGACAACAGGTTGGGAGGTCTGATAGGTATATAGCTTCAAAGGTTCATATGAGGCCACTATCCTAATAGCAGTTGGGTGTGTAGAAACCTATTTGTGTATACACACAAGTACCCTTATTGAGCATAGCTGGATGGATGTTTTTAGCAGAGGGAGTTTGAGAGCAGCACCAAATGGCCCAGTCCATGAGAGACATAGGTGCCAGCCCAGATTTGACCTTACAATCACCCAACCAGTACTCAAGGTTGCACTTGGACAGGGTTATTGAGGATCACTGCTTCACACACAGTAGGAGCCTATTACAGAAAAATGTGAATCATTGTGGGATATATCTGTCTCCCCAGCATGATTTATGTCACAGACTAGGTTGAGAACCCTGGGGAAAATTATTCTAGTCCTATTTGAATTGCAGATGTGCATCATTTCCAGAAGGGCAGGGTTGGAGGCTGCTCTGCAGAGCAGGCATAGGTCACCTCTTAGCAGCCTGCATGATACCAAGTACAGTGACAGGTATATCACTCTTTCATTGTATGTCATGTTTGTAGGCCTTGGATTCTCCCAGGCACGACCCTGTATTATCTCAAATTGCTGCAGGTGTCTGATGAGATACAGAGAGATGTGAGCATTGCACTCCAATATTGGTGTGATAAGAGTAGAGTACAGCACAGGTATGACTACCTTGGTCGTGTATGTGATGTCCATAAGTATGATGTGTGCAATGTAGATTATGTGTGTCACCACTATGGGCACATAGAGATGAAAGTGTAGATTGCATCTCAAAACACTTTGTGCTTAGTGGGTGCTATGTATGTCATAAGTAGCAGGGGTATGTCACTGATAAAGGGGACAATAAGCTTTAAGGTTCAGTCAGTGAGTTTGGCACTAATCATTAGTCTGTGTCAGTCCCTTCTGTAATATGTTACCATCACTGGGGGACTCTTTATGAGTGTATTCAGCTAATAGTCATGAACAAACTTGGTAAATCACAGGCCCTCTGCTGTTGCCTGTGCTTCAGGGAAGTATTTTGCAAACAGTTGAAGGCCCAGCACTGATTTGTGTGGTATTCTCCTGGTGAGTGGGCTAGTGGTGTAGGTGCAGTTCCCATCTTTGAGAGTGTGTGCTCTGCCATTGAGCCAGTTGGCTATCCATGTAGTACTGTATGGTCTAATTCCAAGATGGGACATCTTCACAATGACATGAATGGGGACAGTGACAAAGGCCTTGGATAATTCACCATCGACATTATGTCCTGTTATCCCTTATCCACATCTTTGGGGTCAGTATCCAAGAAGTCCACAAGGGTCAATAAGCAAGCTCTACCCTTGATAAAATCAAAATGGGTAGGGTCAAGTGTGTTCTAGGTCACATATGCCCTGTGGATATGGACCATTGTGATTCCTGTTCTAGCCTTGCAGATAAGGCTTTTTAGGCATATGGGTCAACAGTTGTAATTCTGCATGTTACCAGATTGATGTGCATTGCATAGCATACATTTGATATTACATTTTGTAGTGTAGTTGATATATGTGTGGAGAAAGCAATGAGACCACAGGGTTGCAATGCTTAGGGGGTGCAAACACAGGGATGTATTGTAAATATGTGACATATGTTTAGATAGAGCCCTCAAGTTTGTAATGTTTCCACATGTAATTTCATGTCATACACAGGAAATGGACAGTAAGCAGCAGTAATACATCATAATATAAACATTTCCATAGTGCAGTGAGCAGCAGGTTTGTGAGATAGTTAAGTGCATATGCATGCAGGATTCACATTTGTGTGTACGAAAGCAGTGCTCACATGCAAGCTGCATTGCCAAAACCTGACATTTAGTATTGGGTCTATGAAATACACCTACTGCTTAACTGCCTCTGAGGCAGCACACATTTCTATGTTTGGCCCAGATAGTACTGGGTTCAAATACAGGTGTATCTAATGCTTTAAAATACTTTTCATTACAGAGTGATAATGCAGTGACATGAATTGTTTATATGAGATGTGTTGCTGTGTGCTGGCATAACACAGTGATGTTTTGCCACAGCTCACCGTCGTTGTGCAATGAGCACCTCTGTGCAAACATGGAACCCAAAAAGTGAAGGGATCCATTGCTTTTTCTGCTATTTATGTGTGTTATGTGTGATTCTATTTTTTGACAAGATTAAAGGTGATAAAATGGGGTTGATAGGAAGGTGGTGAAATGGGGAGCAAATAGGGGGAAGAACAAAATCTGACAGTATTTTGTCTCTGGAACACACCTGCTACTTAACTGACTCTGTTGCAGCACATGCTAATACAGTTAATGCAGTGATATTTTCTTTTTTGGGCCAGATGATACGGAATTCACATACAGCTGTATGTAATACTTTTAACTACTTTTGCATTACCATTGTTGCATATTGGTGTGCAATGCACAGAATTGCACAACAATGCATTAAAGAAAAGAAATAAGGAAGATGGGACAGTGGTGAAATGGGGACCAGGCAGGGGAAGAACAAAGCGAAAGCAATACAGGAATGTGCAGGAGGGAAATAGGAAACAACCATAGCTATCCATTTCTTCAACAGTAAACACTGACCATATGTGCAGAATATTAGCTGAATTTGGACTGTCACCTCCAGAGAGAGGGGTGATCACAACACAATCATGCTGTATAGCCAATTGGATCAAATCAATTATGTCAAGAAGACATGTGTGCAAAATGGAGCTCTATGTATGGGGGGATTTTGTCTTTCTTTTTTTGAGAGAAAGAGAGGAATGTTGGGGAAGGGACATAGGAATGAGTGGATGAGGTAAGTTGGGTAGGTGAGGAAGCAATTGCAGACAGACACAATAAAAAGACAAGAGGCAGGTACGGTGATGGACACAAAAGGTTGGAGGACACCATAATTGGAATGAGGGTGGGGACATCACAAACTCATTGTCGTCAAGCTTGGTGACAGTGAGAATTGAGTTCTTATCCGTTGCACTGTCATCACTGTCACCTTACTCTGCTGCTGGCTGGAGTGCCTGATGTCTGCATCTCCTCCTCCTGTTATTACATAAAATGAGGGAAAGCAGTATCTCCAGCCAGGGTTAACAATTGTACAGGCAGTTGTGTATGTGTGTTAGACGAATGTGAAGACCATGGCAGTCCAGATAACAGAAATATACTTACACAATATATCCACAGTCATATATTTGAAAATAAATGTGATAATAGATAGATAAATGAATACATAACTGATACAGTACTAATGTCTCAGCCCTCATACATATAATTAATATCAGCTATACCATGTTAAGTGTTATAAGTGAGAACGACTATAATGGGAATTTAACAGCAGTAAAAGTGTATGGAATATACTATATTGGAATCCAGGTCCATATGTATGACAGTCCTAAACTGCAATGTGTATCTTTATTGTCTAAATTCTCCCTTTAATTATTGTCCAGTAAAAATGTATAGTGCTAAACTGAGATCATGCAGTGATCATCAGTACTTTTGAGAGATATGATGGTATGACTCTTTGATGCTTGAGGACTACTACTTATTAATGGACATAAGTCAAATAAGTCTCTGCTGTCACATGTAAAGGTAAATTTTGTATAGATCTCCCACCTTTTACTAGCTTACCAGAATAAGTAATGAAATACAAGGATATGCCACACAGTTATATTAGTAAGCAATACACACCAGGTTCAGGACTTACCTTGTAAATGCAGGAGTTGGCACAGTTTTAGTTCAGGGCTGACTTTGTCTGATGCAAGCAGTACACAACCAATACATGGCTAGGTAAAGTTTGTGTGGTTGCTTGGCATCAATGTTACTATATGTATGCGAGTATGAGGAAGGTTTTAGGCCCCTAGGTGGTAAATCAGTCTGCTAAGCTTTGTCTTTTAGACAATGCAAGGACATACTGAGCATGCCTACATTCTGTTTATGCCCATAGCAGCTGGTGGTTCCCCCTGTGACTCCTCATCTGCCTGTGGTTGTGGTGACCATGGTCTTGGTGGTGGGATATATGCCTCTTCCCTTTGCTGATCCTGATGATGCTGTTTTCTCAGGATTATTTTGGGTAGCATGACACATACTGTGAATAGTTCTGTACATGTCCATGGATTGTACTGCAGAGCTCCCCCAGATATATCAAAGCATCAGAACTGTGACTTCAGTAGCCCAAACACATGCTCTGTGATATTTCTTTTTTGAGCATGTACCTCATTATGGCATTCGTCCTTGGGTGCGTGTGCATTTCTGATGGGTGTCATCAGCCACAGTTCCCATGCATAGCCTGCATCCCCCAGTAAATCCTCCTGTGGGATGTCCCCCCTAGCAAACATCTGGTACAGTTGGGACCTATGCCAAATATGTGAATCATGGTGACTGCCAGGGTTGCCAGCACACACATTCAAGAATATTCCTTTGGTGTTACACATGACTTGGCAGTTGATAGAGTGGTAGCCATTTCTGTTAATGAAGTGCCTACCCTGTTCCCTGGGTGCTGCCTTAATTTCTACATGTGTACAATCTATGGCACCCAGTACTTCAGGGAAGTGTACTCCATGGTATAACTCCTGCATATTTCTGGACATCTCCTCAGAACTATGAGGAAATATATGTAGTCACTGGCATGTTGGAGCATAGGATTCAGGAATTGGTGAAGGATCCTGGATGCTGATGCCTGCGACACCCCCAGCATTTCCCCTGTTGGTGTCTGAAAGGTAACTGTAGTTAAGATTATAAGGGCCACATATACCTTTGACTCCACTGGAATCGGTTCCCTTCGGTTGGCTCTGACTCTGAGTTGAGGATGGCAGAGGTCACAGAGTTCCTGCAGTGTGTCCCTGTCCACCCTATAGCACTCCATAATTTCCTCATCATGTAGGTTGTGAAAAGTTAATCAGGGCCTGAAACTCTTCTCCTTCTCAGCCTAGGCCTATTAGCAGCAGCAGTAAATGAATTAAAGCACCAGCAGCCCCTAACATTCTGTCCATGTAGACTACTTTTTATGTCTGTATTCCAAAAGTTTTGGAACCCACAGGAAAAACCAGCACAGAGTCTACATTAATGCTTTATAGCTCGATTGGATTGGTTAATTAGCATGTAATTCAGCTGCTTATGCTATAATTAGCATGGCACAGTGTTTACCTTGTTTGTGCAGTGGTGCGAATGGCTACACAGAGATTACTGAATCTAAACCTTTCTGCAGCATGATGCCCACATGGTGAAAAATGACTGCAGAGGCTATTTTGAATTCCCATGTAATTGTTTACCACCTAGAAGGAGTAACAACACTGCAACTTGTGAAAGCCTTTATTCCTCAAGACAGTGCCACTAATACTTGAGACTCTCCTTGTATTCTTCAATAATTTCACCAGTCTAGATTATGCTGTTTTGAAAAAAAAAACTGTCATTATACTCCTCCATTTCTGACTTACAGAATGGAATCAATTAAGCAATAATGCCCAACAGGGTGTGTGTTACTGGGTAAATAACACCAGCCCAGGGGTGTTATGAGGCCTGACAGTGAAGGCAGAGAAGGCCTCTATGCCCCTGCAAGGACTCTATTTACACAGTAACACACATCCTGGAGGGCATTACTGCACTTAGAGAATGGGCTGTCTGTAAAATTCTTGTGTTTTACTTATTTATTTTCTTTCATTACTGTATTAATTTATATATTTTTGATGTAAAATAGCTCCTTCTCCTGTTGATTCAAACTTGGTGTAGTAAATGTAAAAGGTTTTGGAAGAAGCCTTTTACTTTCAAAATATAACATTTAAAAATATCCAGCTACTTACTTTATTTTTTGTCCCCTAACTCCTAAAATGTGTGGTTTGTTGCAAGTCATTGGGGATTGAAGTCACTAAATAATGACATAAATTTGAATTTCAAACTTTACATTCAGTAAAGCCTACACAGAATGATTTTCCATCAAGACATAGCGGCATGACCCCAACAAAGAAACCGGCAGCTGTGCAGTCCAGTAAATTGAGCAGAGGAGTGTGCACGAGTGTGCAGACATGGAAGTGTCTGTGGAATGCAGATCACCTCATAAGCAGGTAAAATCCATGCAAATGAGGATGATTTGTGATCCAGTAAGCAGAAAGGTACTCATGTAGGAGCCGTGTTGGTGTCAGAAATGTACACAGAAAATAACTGTATACAGAAATGTAAAAATTAAACAGGAGCTGTAAAAGTTCAAAAAGAAGATTGGATATTGCAATGTAGGCATGGAAATGCCCAAAACTATGCCCACCAAGTCCAAAAAGCAATGCAAATCATTATAATTAAAATCATTAGAACTATAACTAGCTTAAAAAACTTCAAGCATCACATTAAAGCACACCTTACCAACTCCTGGACTTGTACATGTACTGGGCATAGGTAGCCCAAACCATGGAACTAGCTGATTTTAAAATTTTAATTGCATATGTAATGAGCATTGAATTTAAGTCATATGACTACCTTATGTTGTTTTTTTCCTTCTCACTGTTAATATCTATCAGATTTCAAGTCTTCAGCTGCTAGGTTACCTGTATATAAGACTAAGTATCCAAATTGCATATTCAGTGTATATAATGCCACTACTTGCTACTATTGTAAGAACTGACTTCTAGAAGCATTGTTATATGTTTGTTGGTCTTGTCTCCCACTTGACCAATTTATTCTGTTCTAGTCTTTTTACCATTATAAATGTCTGTTACTGTTTTTTTCTTTATTGTATTATACAGTTTTATTTCTGCTAACAAAATAGTCTACTAACAATTGAGCTTTAGCAGGGGGAGTTTGAGAGCAGCTGACAAAAGGGTTGTATACCCAGTGGGACTATCCCAGTAAACAAATGTAAAATAAAAAATAATTAAAAAAAATTATAAAATATAATTTTTTTAATACACATATTACGTTTGCACAGCACACAGCAATGTGCAAACATGCCGTTATGCAAAAAAAAAAAAAAAATTAAAATATTCAAACCTGAAAATAAGACATTTTTTTCAAAAATAATACATTATAGTGCCCTGCATGTAGAGTATACAATGGCAGGTCTCAGTAGTTGCTAAGGAGGCAGGCCCTAGAGTAGTGAAGTATCCAGGGTATATGCAAGGATCTGTATGCAAATGAGCTGGAGTTACTGAATAGCAAATATGAGCCACTAAGTCCGCAGATAAAACCCATGTAGGGCCAGAACCATATTGGTGTCAGTAGAACAAATAGCTGACATCAAAAGGGGATGTGTCACACTATGTTTAAGTGGATTGGAGTCCAGTGGCACCTGTTTGCGCTCAGCTAAGCACAACTAAGTGGGGGGGGGTGTCCAGTGAGGCTAAGCAGTGTTTAGCCACGTGGTATGTGTTTTAGCTGGTTTAAGCTAAGCTGAGCATGCCTATGCATGGGGGTGTGTCTAGACCGCTGAGCACTGTTTATACTAGCACTGCAGGTTTGCTCACCATGCCCCAGTGTTTAGCAGGGAAAGGATTAAAAAAAAAAGGAAATATCCTGGGAAAGCCATTCTACTATAAAAGAGTGATAAGCCCTGTTCCACTGACACTGGGTCATTTAAAACCTTTAATGATCAACCTGGCAGGTGGAATGCATGATAGTCAGCCAATCACATAGGCTGCATCGGCAGCACACCACTATAAAGTATGCATAAACCTTTCATTCTGCATCCAGAGTAATCCACTAGTTCCTGGATGTCATGCAAACACATGCCAGTGAGCACATTTATTTACTCTGCACCCCTGAGGAGAGGCCAGCAGTATGCATCTCTTCCACCATGTAGCATGCTACCTGGAGTGCTGGGTGCCAGAGACTGTGCTCATGTACACATCAAACACCACCTGGTGAGGAGGGTAGAGTTTATGTCAACCACAAAGGGTATCACTCCATCAACTGCCAGGTCGTGTGCAATGCCCAGGGCATTATCATGAATGTGTGTGCTGGCAGCCCTGTCAGCTATCACTAATCCCATATCTGGCATGCATCACAGCTGTACCAGATGTTTGCCACATAGAACATCCCATACGACCATCTACTGGGGGATGCTGGCTCTGCACTGAAACCATAGATGATGACACCCATCAGAAATGCATACACACACCTACTGAAGAATGCCATAGTGAGAAACATGCACAAACTAGGAACATCATGGAGCATGTGTTTGGGCTGCTCAAGTCATGGTTCTGGTGCCTTGATATATCAGGTGGAGCACTGCAGTACTCTCCAGTCACATGTGCACATATGTTTACAGTATGTGCCATGCTACACAATATACTCCTGTGGAAACAGCTGTGGCAGGACCATCACAGGGAAGAGACACACAGCCCCCCACCAGAGCCTACATCCCCACAGCCACAGGCACAGTAGGACTCAGAAGAGGAACCCCCAGAGCCTGCCCTTGTAGACAGATGTAGGCATGCCCAGTATGCCCTGGCTTTGGCAAAGAGGCAAAGCATAGCACATGCACTGACAACCTAGGGTCTTAGGGACTGATACCTTACTTCAACTTGCATACATAGTAAAAAGAATGCCAGTCACACCATACAACCTATACCTTACCATGTATTGGCTGTGTACTGTGTGCATCAGACAGAATCAGCCCTGAAACACAGGTCTCTTAACTGCTGCATCCACAAGGTAAGTCAGGCTCCTTTACTTCAAATGTCTGGGATACTAGACTATGGTAGCATATTTATGGACTGGCTGCTTGTATGTAAGGGAATAGAGTGGGTTGCTCAGCTACTGTCAGAAAACTAGCAGCTACTTGGGACAACAGGTACTCCGTCCAATACTTGGTGCCCCATAATATGCAGTAGGTCACAGGGCTTGAAAACCCACTGCAGTCTGCAAGGGGAATGCCAAATAGTGGGGGGCATAGGACAGATGCAACACTGTCAATGCTAAAGTTCGTTACCCCAACACACCAGTGTTCACATACAACAGTAGTAACTGTTATGTTTGCAAGGATATAGCTGCAGACCACATAATCCAAGGTTGTCACAAAGAAACTGGCCAAATGTCCTATTGTACATAAAAGTGCAGGGGTCACAGCAGGGCTCACACAGTATATGTCTGTCTGTCTGCTGTGGATAGTGTGGACAGTGTGTGGAATTAAATCTCACCTTCCAGTGGCTCACTGGCTAAATACATTATCATGGTTAATGGTGGTGATGGTTCGAAGCTGACTGTACCTACAACATTTGCATGTCAGGTACTCATATGGTAGAAGTCCGAGAGACTGTCAATATGCCTCAAGCTCTTCATGCCAGAAAGCTGGACAAAGGCCAAGTCAATGGGTGGTAGAGTGCCAAATAAACAGACATTATACATGCTCTGAGTGTCCTAGTAAGTGGCTAGCATAACAGCAGGTTGCAACAGGTCAGATTAGTAGCAGGATGTGAAGGCCATCACTTGCCTCCATCAGTACTTTTCTGTGGGCTCCATGTAGTAGCATATTACTGGGAAACCACAACTGTATGAGGAACAGAGCAGACATATGCTGAACATCCTGCAGAAACATGTACAGTAAGAGGTATGTAGACTTTCACCCTGTGTCTGCTGTTATAGCATGTACCCCAGTCACATCATACCCACAACCACTTATGGCATGGAATCTGCACAAAGCCATAAACAGTGGTGGGGCAAAGGCCCAAATACAAGAGGAAGGATTAAGTATTGGTCAGACAAATGTATAAACTGCAGAGAATAACTGGCCATGCATTAGCAGATGGGTTTGCTAATGTGTATGGAGTCAGTAACTCAAATGTCTGTCTGCATGTCTGAATGTCAACCTATAATGATTTGCCAGTAATGTACCAGAAATCTACAATGCTATGTACAATGTAACATACATACCTGTCCATTTCTTCTACAGCAACAGCTGTGCAGGTTGCAGACAATTTGGAATTTGGAGCCTCTGAGGACATAAATGTGTTGATTGATGCGTATAATGATTAAAGTGTGTCCAGTGGATGCAGGTGCAAAATGGAGAGCTATGTATGACTTAATATATATATATATATATATATATATATATATATATATATATATATATATATATATATATATATATATATATATATATATATATATATATATATATATATATATATATTTATATATATATATATTTTTTTTTTTGGGGGCGGCAGGTGCCAATTTGTTTTTAAGGAGAGAGTGGAATGTTGGGGAAGGGATACAGGTATGTTTGTGCCAAACACACATTAGTTTGAACTGACAGACTGAAGAACTCATACTTAAAATACAATGTTTATTTCTCTGTGGGATGTTTCACTTTGTTTTGATCAAAACTTGCAATGTGTAGATACTCACTCATAAATGCAATCAACCAACAGGGAGTGGAAATGGTAGTGTGGGTTTCTCAAGTGGCCAGTTTTATATAAAACAGCATATTTAATGAACAAATTATAATTGCTGCAGTCACTTGAGAGAGCAATGTGACCATGTAATGTGCAAATAGTTTTGTTCAATTCAATGAAGTGTATTATTTTTAGATTGTGATACAATGATAACATAGTATCATTTTTTTGCTTTTAAAGAGGGTAGTCCCTTATTCAGATTTGTGCTTCAATTAATAAGAAATGCTGATCTTATAAGGTCTTCAAATGTTATAATTTGGAAAAGA
This sequence comes from Protopterus annectens, assembly GCF_019279795.1. Classification (NCBI taxonomy): domain Eukaryota; kingdom Metazoa; phylum Chordata; order Ceratodontiformes; family Protopteridae; genus Protopterus; species Protopterus annectens. The sequence goes on along the minus strand of NC_056741.1, from coordinate 175,614,204 downwards.
TTGTATGATCCCTATATAAGAAGGCAATTGCGAAACTGGGGAAAATGTGTGTACATTTTGGCTTGTTTCTTTGCAGGAAATGAGGCCTGCTGAGTTGCTATCCATGAGAAGATATTGAATGCTAATGTGTATTTAGTTGACACATAGCTACTTGCCTTTCACTGAAGTTGTAATTTATAGGTTATAGGTTGTTATATATTTTGTGCTTGATAGCATTAGCTTACTGGCTGAGATGTTCATCCATATTATATGCATATACCATGTATCATATATATCTTTATGTGTGTATATATATATATATATATATATATATATACACACACACACACACACACACACACACACACACACACACACACATATATATATATATATATATATATATATATATATATATATATATATATATACCTCTCTCTCTCTCTAAAGTGATAATGTTTAACAAGAGAGTGGATATGCTTCATAGGTGTTATTTTGATTAAAATTCTAAAGCTGCTGACTATATTTAATAGAATCCCAGATGCCTCTGTTTCTTGACCTTACAAAAAATAATTATAATTATCAACTGGCTCTGAACTTCAATACCAAATGTATAACTTTTTAAAAGGAATAGTTTTCCCAAATCTAGATTTTTCTTATTCAGTACATTTTTGCCATTATTATTCTATGCTCTTTCAATTTTTAATTTCTCAAAAAAGTTAGTGTCTCCTTTTATTGCGGATCATAAGACACGTTCATTTCAAGGCATTTAACCGATTCATTTTTGATGCTTTACTTCAATTTTACTTAACCCCAAATCTGTCTTTCGATCTGGAATGAGTTTTTGTAATGATGGCACATTTTGTAATGCCTAGTTTGGTAATCCAGCAATGCACTTTGCATTATGTCTGGTTACTTTAGCATAAGAAATTAATATAAGGCTATTGTACATGGTAGCTGTTGCTGGACTGCCATGTTTTGGTGACTTAAACAAAGAGGATCATTAATGATTGTTGCACTAATTATTATTATTATTATTATCTACTTAGATTTTGTGACAGTTTTCACATGGCCAGGATTAATAATTTGACAACTAATTTTTGATTAAGATTATTTATCTCAGTATATACTAGTTTCACATAGCTGGTGGAAGTGGTGGCCTTTTACAGACTACCTTAGAGTATTATGAGCAGGTTGATGATCCTAAACAACCTGTATGTTTGAAACATGAATGCCAAGAAATTCACCTCTAGAGTGAAGCTCAAGAGTTGAATCTTGGCATCCATGTCAAGAAGATATAGTAAAGGATTATGATCAGAAACCTGATCATAATTGTTTGTATTATATGACACTTTATGTGTTCTTTTTACAGTAGAAAAAAACGCTAGGTGTTTTGCCAGTTTACGAAACCATAAGCACAAAGCAAGTACTGCCAGGAAGGCAGTGTAACACAGTCTGTAAGTTTACACTGACCTTTCATGCCACTCAAATCTCCAGATTTTCCATGTGTATCCAGATTTGCCTCATATGTTCGGCATGTTCACCATAAAATCTGTAGTTTTCACACAAACCACTGAGGATTGAAGTCGCTATTTAAATGACATACATTTGAGTTCATCTCCTTCAAAAAATGCAGGCTAACACACATTCTGTTATTCTAGTAACTTTCTATGGAGATCAGGACATGTTACTGGTATGCAGGGCAGGTGGAAACAAATCCGTTATTCTGGCACTGTCATTTGCTGGTCAGTACTGGCAGATCTTGCTGCCTTGAGCTATACTCATCCTTAACAACTTAAGCAGAGGGTGGTTAACAATGATAAGATTGGGTCACTTGACACTCTGGGATTTAACTGATCTGTCTTTTTTTGAATATTGGAGCATAATTACTGAGCTCCATGCACTACATATGCTTCAGCCATAATGAATACTAATCTCAAATTAACAGATGACAGTTGATGACACAATTAAAGAATTGTCATTAAAGTTGCTATTGTCCCAAGTCTTACAGATGTATGCTCTTCTTGTCATTGTTCATGGCTACCAGTAAATGATTTTGTTGCTTTTCTTACCATCATGCTTAACCGAAGCCTAGATGATTTGTATAATAGCATTAGGGTTATGTTTGTTATTACATGATGCTCATGCCTGATGCATGTCTACAGACCTTACTTGCACTACTGTATATATTTTAGTTCTTAGTAATTGTTTCCAAGATGGTATATTTTGTTTGTTTAAACAGGCTACGTAGTTATTAGCTAGCTTCTTTATGTCGTTTTAGGATTAGATCCTGGGGATGGAAGGCTTGCAGTTTGTAGTCCCACATGTTCATTGCCCTACTGAAATGATTAAAAGTCTTATCCCATCTGTGTCTCTGGAAAAGCATAACCTAACAACTAAAGAGCAGACAAAACAGCATCATGTTAGAATGTGCATAGTAAATATGGAATTACTGAGCGAATTGTCTCCTGGCATTTCTTTTTCAGCATGAATACCAATGTTTGTTTCAGTCAAGATTCATTTAATAAACCCATATATGGTCTTGCAATTTGATGGTCTCAGAAAAAATGGGTCCTATTAATTTTTGCTTTGGATACATCATCTAACATCCCAGGGATGACAATCATAATAAAAAAGACGCTTTGACAGATATGATCTCTATGATATAATTGGAGTGATAGTAACTTGATTGTGAATTCACCATTAGATAATGTGAGGTTGCTTGCATTACATGATAATGCCCAGTTATTACGAACTTTATGAATGGTTACATTTTTGTTCCACAGAGACCCTTAACATGCATAGAGATGAGACAGTACCTACTTCTCTGCATCACATAGATCAAGATGAAACATAAACATCTCCTTATTTTTAAAATCTCTTGCACACTTAATATGAAATATCACTCAACTCCAAGAACATTTTTTGAGTTCTCCAATTCCCCTAGAATATCAGTCATTCATAAAATAATGCCCACATTTTTATGAAGTTTAAATTTTCAAACTTTTAAGAAACATGCCATGTCTAGCCAAATAGATTGTTTATTTCAAATACATTTTTGAGCTTCCTTTGACAATCACATATCACTTGTCACTAGATGGGCAACATTCAAAATTACACTAAGTGATATTCTAAGAAGTAATACAACAAACTTAAAAAAAGTAAAAGTGACACAATTTTAACTCATGAAAATACTTACATTGGAAGTTATGCTTCTGAGAGTGTACATATTGACTAAAACTGCATGACAGACTTCTTAGAAATCTTTATTTCATTGGTTCATAGGTTCATAGGTAGGTACTAGGCTATTGGCCATAGGGCCTATATAAGCATAGACAAAAATGTACCCTGGCTTTCACCACCCAAGAAAATTATTTTGCTGTGCCCGACTCGAGTAGAGCCACAGAAGTGATCCCCGGGATGAATTTTCTATTTCTCATCCAATCATCAAGATTTTTCTTGAAGAGTGCTAATGAGAAGCTTTGTTTGATATAGATATGTAGTTTGTTCCAGAGTATGGGAAGTCTCTGGGAAAGGAATCTATCCCTCCAGCATGTCCTGTTTATTGTGTTGACAAGATTTAGGTTCCTACAGCATGTAGCTCGGAGGGATTGGGATTTCTTTAAGTGGAGCATGTCCAACAGCTCTGGGTTTGACATAGCTTTGTATGTTAGGCAGAGATCACCTCTGAGTAGGTGATATGCAACAGAGTAAAGCTGGAGTTTTTTTAGACAGTCTGCATAGGGCATCTGTTTGAGGCTGGTAATCCTCTTTGTGAGGTATTTCTGCTACCTTTCCAGTTGTTGTAGATGTCTTGTGAGGTATATAGCAAAAGGAGCACTGTACTCTATAATGGATCTAATCAGTAATGAGTAGAAGGGAACAATGACGTCTTTTTTCCTGGATGAGAAAGCTTTTGTGATGAGGTGTCACATAGGATTTCCTGACTACTGTGGCAATGTGATTATCAGAGGAGAGACTACTGTCCATCTGTGTCCCAAGGTCTCTTATAACACTTTCAGTGTTAAGTAAACAATCGCCTATGTGGTAGTTCATGGGTACAGAATTTTTACCAATGGGGATGACAATGCACTTTTGGCTTTGAACTTGAGGCCATGGCTTTGACACCAGGCATCTGTCTCAGTGAGGACTTTTTGTAAGATGTGCACATCGTTAGGAGTTTTGATTATGGCTCCTAGTTTGCAGTCATTTGTGAACTTCATTAGCCAAAGACCTTCTGTGTTAGTCTGTACTTCAGAGAAGTAGATACCAAACAGGAGAGGACCCAGAACTGAACCCTGTGGTACTCCACTTGTCACTGATCTGAAGTCAGATTTGGAGTCTGCTACTTTCACAGTGTGGGTTCTGTCAGTGAGCCAGTTGGCAACCCATCTTGTGACATAGGGATTTATACCTAGTTTAGTGAGTTTATCTATAATTCCAGAGTGGGGGATGGTATCGAAAGCCTTGGCGAGATCTAGATAGGCTGTGTGAACCACCCTACCCTCATCTATGGCTTTGGTGACTGCTTCAAAGAAGTCCATCAGGTTTAGGAGACATGATCTGCCTTTTTCATACCAAATTGGGTGGGGTCCAGAGTTTGGAGATTACCAATGTCTTTGTTTATAAGTTCCATGACAATACTTTCCATGGCCTTGCAGACCAGGCTCGTCAGGCTAATGGGGCGGTAGTTCCCGGGGTCTGTGGTGGCTCCCCCTTTGTGGAGTGGGATAACTGTTGCTGTGCACCATTCAGTAGACACAAAGCCTGAGGTGAGGCTATGATTGAACATGGTACTTAGGTGGGGTGCCACTTCGGTCTGTAGTTTATGTAGAACACAGCTGAAGTCTGCTGTCAAACTGGCCTGCTTGGCATTGGTGTGTGATTGTGAGTTTACCTATGCACCTTGCAGCCATAGGAACTTTGCATTCTTCTTCTATAGAGAGGTGGCTATGGGGGGGGGAGGTGGGGGCTAAAGTTAGCACTGAACCTATCTGCTAGGAGCAATATCAGTTGGTTTTGTATATTTTATGCCATTATGTAACTCAGAGCAGATCAGAGCAGATCTGAGTGTTGCCATTGAGACTATATGACATAGCACGCTTTGTGGTTGTCTTTAGAATCAGTGGTGATTTTGTTTTTTAACTAGCTTTTTGGAATTTTTTTATTGAGATTTCTATTGAGGCTGACAATGGAGTTCCTCCAATCATGAGATTTTACTCTTTTTTTGTGGCAGTTTCTTTCTTCTGTTGTAGAGTTGGTTTTTGGTTTATTTCAAACAAAATATCTCAAAAAGTAGCTGACAGCATAAATGTGGATACTACATTTCACAAATTCTGGATGCAAATTCAGTCTTCAAATCAATTAATGTCCCAGGACATCAGAGTGTTAGTGCTATCTTTTATACAAAACTGAAATACCAGTATGCTGCAATATCAATCGTAATAAACAACCACATTAAGACACATTACATAATTAATAAACATTTAAATCAGTTTAAGACAATTTCCATTCTCTGACCAAAGTTACATCCCTTACATGTTAGGAAGTACTGTCACATTTATTTCACAAATTTAGATAGTAAAGTTTATAAAACAATATTAGCTAGGATTTTGCTTGGTAGACGATTAAGACATTGCAAAATTTCATCTCTCCTTTTCTACCCATCAAAATTGGAGTCCCACAAGGGTCCAATCATAGACCACTTCTCTTTAACATCTTTACCAATGAACGCCATAAATCCTGTCCCCAATAATCTCTCATACAGTACGGAGATGACTCCACAATTATTTCCATAGCAGACGGCCCAACTTAACTGCTCACTATTACACAAGCATCATTTAATCTCACAGAAACCTGGCTTACAAAAAAAACAACTTGTACTCAATCCCCCCCCCAAAAAAAACTCTTGCTCTTCCTCCAAAAACCCTCTACCACCTTAAACCCTCATGTAACATTTCTTCACTTAGCAACACCATAATTTCTCCCAATAACACAGAGCTACTAGGAGTAATCATACATGATCAACTGAAATTTGACCTACACATTCATTGCTGCATCAAGAAAACCCATCAAAAGCTCTTCCTCCTTTACAGAAACAAAAGCTATCTTATCTCTGACTCTAGGATCACACTTGCCAATGCTTACTTTCTCCCAACCTTTTCGACTGTTCACAAATCTTTACTAACCTTCAGTCATCTCTACTCTCCAAACTTGAAACTACCTATAACAGAGTTGGAAGATTTGCTGCTAATTTGCCTTCCAAATCTTATCACTGTCTGGCCCTTAGATCACTCAACTGGCTTGAGTTCCCTAACCACCTCAAATCTACCCAACTATCTATCATCCATTCCATCATCAATAAACCCTCATCCAGTCCAAGTATTTCCTCTCTATTCTCACTCTGTAACCCCTCCCATCCCCATAGGAGCTCTGATCAATATTTATTACAAATCTACAAACCAAAAAAATCTGCAAGTCAGAGTCTGTATAGTTACTCACCTGCTATCCTTTGGAACAAGCTTCCATTGGACCTAAGAAGCATGCCTCCCACACACACAAATTTAAGAAATCCCTCAAACATCATCTAAGCCACACCTGGACATATCCATGTGATCTACCTCTACATATCCTGTCCTAATCCTATCTATTACCACTCTCCCTTATTTTCCTCCTCCTTCTACCTAATGCCTAGTACCATTCTTCGACATCTCAACATCCTCTACATCCCAACCACTTTCTACCTATCTGTTCTGACTCTCAACTCCTTCATTTATCTATTCTGGAATTCTGATGTATTACTTCTTCTACTATATTTTTTATCATTCCAGTTCTACTGGACTCACTAGTTATTTACTCATACTAACACCCCTCCCCCCTTGAATACTATCTGCTGATCTTATTCACTGTTTCCTGTTCCCTCATCTATGTGTCACTCTTATAACGACCTGTTTTAAATGCAATTGTATAGTGTGTCTCTTTTGCCTTCATTTTTGTTAATGCATTTTGTAGAAAATCTCATTATATTTTATATTCACTGTAATTTGAAATATTATATATTATTACTTTGGAGCTTTTCTCCCTGGGCCTCTGCTGAAAAAGAGCATTTTCCCAGTTGGACTATCCCAGTCAACAAATGTCAAATAAATAATAAATAAATTTCAGTCAAGCTCTATGAAATAAAGACTGATACAAGATATAGATGATTACAAGTGGGTTGATGATTAGAAATGCTTTATTATGTGCTCACAACATAGATGCCAAGAAATCCACTTCAAGACCAGTCTTCTGACCTGCTCATTATTCTTTGGAGTATATGGAGGTTTAGCTTCTCCATGTACTACAAATGAATCAAAAGTAAGATTAAAAAAACAATGCAATGTGTTGTTCTGGTTTGAAAACTGGTTAAGTAGTGGGGGTGTGGTTGATGTCCTTAAGCACTTTGTGTACTTCAGCAAACAGCAGGCAAAAATATGAGCTGAAATTAATTTTATGCCCTGCTGCTGTTGTTTACTGGTCAGTGATGTCTGCTTTTACTGTGGATGTGATGTTAACAGCACCTAGGGGGTGCTTTAGTGTTAAGGTTGGATCTTGCTCTCCAGCAGCGCTGAACTGAATAGAATTTAGTCTTCTTTTGTTTGGCATAATCAAGGTGCTCCATGCACTACAATAAAATAATGTTCAATGTACTTCTATGCCATATTGCTTCCACTTAAAAACAGCAATCATTGGTCATGATGCAGCGTTTTTAAATGGGTGCATGTGCCTTTTCTCTTTGTTGTGATGGAAAAATATACACTCCTCAATAATGTATTCAAGCCACGGAAGTACTATATGATTCTTTTTCAATACATTGTATCTGTCAATGCTCAGAATTCAACTGGAATTCAACAGACAAAAGGAAGATTGCCCTCTGTTCATTCTATTTATTTAAGAGCTAGTATTTGCTAACATCCTTGGTAAATCCAGCAATGAGGGTAGAACCTTTAGCAACTCATTTATGATAACACTCTTTGCTGATAATATTTTATTATTCTTCAAAATACTAATAAAGCCATTACTAGCATATTAGACAGTAAATGGATTTCATTAGCTTTTCTAATTATAATTTCAAACAAGATAATCAGTCCTTTTTTATTTAGCTATCAAAACACAATTGCTAATTCTTACCTAGCATTAAGTATTAATATATATCTATATGAAGTAAAACACCTGGGTGCAAAATATAAACCAGGTACTTGTTCTACTATCCTTAATAATAATATTGATTCTGTTATAAGCAAGATCAACGCTAACTTTAATAGCTGCTTTAAATATAAATTGGGTTCTTGGCAAGTTTGTCCATAATTAAACTGCGGATATTCTTTAGCTTTTCTTATTTTTGTTATAATTTGTTTTTCTATAAACCAGTGGAGTTTTCAGATAATAAAACTATATCAATTTTGCATGAATTAATTTTAATCCTCAGGCAACTTTCAACAGGCTCTCTGATTCCAACTATAAAGAATGAGTAAAGCTTCCAAGTATTCTACTTTTTGTACACTATTTCCAGAGTTAAAAATGGTTTCTAATTAAAAAAAAAAGGAAAATCAGAATAATGCCATGCAATTAATTTTCTAATTCATAAGATTGTAATATTTTATAGATATTTTTTTTCTTTCTAGAAAAACCTTCAGGCTACTTTGCTGAATTTCCCCCTTTCAGTAAACTTTTCACACTAGACACACAAAACCTTATAAATAAGCTAAATCTGTTTAAAATAATTTATTCTGGCAAACTGCATAGTTTGTCCATATGTATTTGTTGCTACAAACAAAACTTACTTTTTTCTTGTATTTTACACCACACACATTAGTTCGTAATACCTTTGCATATCTTTGCTAACACACAAACACACACACACACACACACACACACACACACACACACAAACACACACACACACAAAACAAATATGTCTTATAAAAAAATCTATTCACCTAATATTTTCAATGGGATTCATACCTCTCAACTGTATAGATTTTCTCAGAATGTCTAGATTTTTGTCTCATATTTTTGGTCCGTTTTTCATAAAACTGTGGTTTTCTGGCAAATTACTGGTGAATCATTAAAGACTGAAGTTAGAAATAATGACAGACATTTGAGTATCAGACCCTTCAGTAAAATCATGCTAATGCAAACCTATTATTCTATCAACTTTCAAAGTTTGTAAGAGCAGTATTTAAAAATTGTCCCTATTTTTGGGCCTTTGTCCCACTTTTATTAATGGCTTTGTCCAGATTTCTTGTTCTAAGAAGTTGATAGGTATGATGGGATTCCTTAATTTTTCCACTCCTTAAACACATATACTGTAGTTGTTTCAACAATGCATCAATATCAGGGGCGGCTCGTGGTATCAGACTGCTGGACTGCAGCCCTCCCACCTAAAAAAAAAAAAAGAAAAATCTTTAAAACTAAAAAACAAACAGAAAAAAAAAGCACAAGTCCCGACTGCCTTTATCAGCAGTCCGGATAGAGAGATACCCAGCAATCATTGCTGCAAATGCACCCAGGAATCGCAGTCCAGATAGAGAGATACCCAGCAGTCATTGCTGCAAACGCACCCAGGAATCAGTGCGGGGACAACCGCACAGAAGAGGAGGTCCGGACTGCTTTGGCTGCAGGCAGATCCAATCAGGACTGAGAGAGGTGAGCTGCTCTTGCGGGACTTCCATTGCACAGGTATTGCTTCGTGTCATGGGTGTTTTTTGCTGCTTCAGGTCGCTGGATTGCTCGGGTGGTTTTGCTGCTTGGATTACTTCAGGTCGCTGGCTGGATTTAGGTGTTTGGTCGCTGGGTGAGACATACATGCGGTGTGCATGTGTGTGTGTGTGTGTGTGTGTGTGTGTGTGTGTGTGTGTGTGTGTGTGTGTGTGTGTGTGTGTGTGTGTATGAAATGCCCCAGGTACTATATACTGGTGGCTAGAGAGAGTAAATGGTGGTGGATAGAGATACTCAGGCTTGAGCCCTGTACCTTGGATGCAGGTGGCAAAGACCTGAATTCCCTATCCACCACCATTTCTAAAAAAAAAACTTGCAGATTTTTGCCTTATATTTGTTCTGTTCCTCATAAAATCTGTGGTTTCTGTATCTACATTTTTCCTTGCAAAGTCTGTAGTGTAGTGCTGCACTGGTAGCATTGTTGCCTAACAGCTACGGGTTCTCTGGTTTGATTTTTGCCTTTGGTGCCTTCTGTGTGGTGTCTGCATGTTCTCTCATCTTGCAAATATGTGATTGGCATTTCTCTCTGCTCTGCTGAAAATTGCCTTTTGTTCCAAGTCAGACTAGTTTAATGGTTAAATGTTTAAAAAATAACAGGCATTTGAATTTCAGACTTCATATTCTTCAGAAAGTACATGGTAACACAAAATTGTTCTAGCAGTTGTCTAAGTTTATAACATGGATATTTGAAATGTGTCCCTATTTTTGGGACTGTATTCCCCCATTATTGGCTTTGTCCAGGTATTTGTGCTTGAGAGTTATCTATGGTGAGAACTGTATTCATTGAATGTTTGGGGGCTGTATCCCCCCCCCATTACTGGCTTTGTCCACATGTTTTTTGCTAAGAGGTTGAGAGCTATAGTGAGAACTGAATTCACTGAATATGTTTGGCGGCTGTATTCCCCCCATTATTGTCTTTGTTCAGGTGTTTTGTGCCAAGAGGTTGACTGCTATGCTGAGAACTGAATTCATTAAATGTTAGCCATTTAAGTTTGTCTTCCTCTCTTTTACAAAACAGCTGATTTGGCATAGGGGTATGTTTCTCTGACTGTTTTGCACAGGGTCCCCTGGGTTAAAGACGTGGCAGTGAAATGTATGGTGGCAACACAGCATTTTATTCTAGCAACTTTCCAACATTATACAAGCAATGTTTAAAATGTGTCCCTGGTTGCCCCCCCCCCAATAAATTTCGGCTTTTTCCAGATTTCTTGTGCTGCAAAGTTCAGAGATACAACTGCGTGTTGAGTAGATTTTACAAGGAGCTAAGAGCTGCAGGGAAACAAAACTCTAGAGCTGCTTATTCTGAGTTTGCTTGCATTAATAGCACAACAGGTAGTGTACTTGCTTTTGATGCAGAAGGCTGTTGGTTCTACTCCCACAGTAGATAGATGCATCACTAATACTGTACTGTGTTGTAAAGTGGGTGGATGCTGCAGTCCTTTTTGGCAAAGATACCTACAGTAGTAACTATGAACCTGTTATCAGTTTGTCATACAGTCCCTATTGCGATATTACTAGCTTATTTTTTTTAATGCATGCAACATAGGCAATTTATTCCTCAAGGGCAACAGGCACTTTATTTGTAGATGAATAAACAGTGACATATAAAGTTGTTTGCTAGCAGCAGCCTCTTCATTGTTACAGATTTCTTTAATGTGGAATTATTTAGATGACTTTTACTACTTCAGAAATTGTGCATATTTACCGATACTGGTGGACTGTAGAAGGTTGAGTAGACTTTTATGATGGAAATGTTCTGAATTGGGTAGTTTTGTCACTGGTGCATGCATTTTGTTTCATTGTTTACTGGAAAAATGTTCAAGACAATAAATTTAAAATGCTGTCTAACTGTACTGTATTGTACAAGGAATATAATTTAGTAGAATTGGGAAGGTGTATCAAAGAGCACATGTATGTTTCATGTGCAAGGGGCCTATGATTTGAAAATGGCCCAAAGTTAATCTTTATCTGCCACTGGCAAAATGTATTTTCTTTGAATGTGGGTTTCAATGCTGTTTCATTGAATGTGAGTTTCAAGGGCAGAGAAGTTTTAATGCTAAGCCTGTTTTCATTGTGAGACTGCGTTGCTTTGTTTAGCAGATGTCTTAGTGTTTGTGCTGTAAAATGCAAAATAAAACTTCCAAATGAAATCCAGATCATCATAGAAGTAAAGCAGTATGCACATTAGTGTTTATGGTAAATGGAGTGAAATAGCCAAGTAATGGATCATTGGAATGGCCGCAGGGGGGAGGACTCCATTCCACCATGATTTTGTGAGGGGGAAGAGCGGCAAACTCAAAGACAGCCCCAGCTGAACTATACCTCCCAAATGTCCAGATTTTCACAGAATTAATAGATTTTTGCTTCTTATTTTTGGTTTGTTCCTCATAATATTTGTGGTTTTCTGGAAAATCATTTAGGAATTAAGTCACTAAATAATGACACTGAGTTTCAGACTTCATAACCTTCAGAAAAATGCATGCTGAAGTAAGACCTGTTCTATCAACTGTCTCAGTTTATACAAGAGCAATTTTTAGTACTGTTTATGTTCCCCCAATATATTTGGCCTTGTCCAGATTTATTGCATTACCAGGTTGAGAAGTACATGCAAATAAATTGCTTTATAGAATTAGACATAGCCAAACCTCTCAACTGTCCCTGAATTTGGCTCAAAATGTTGCTCTTCCACTAATAATCCCTCTGCAAAATAACAATTTTGGAAGAAAACATGGAGGGTTTACAATTTAGAAATAACTGTAATAATCAGAGTTATAGATTACTTTTATTTCAGAAATGCATGTAGATTCTTTTATTTTGTCAGCTGCTCAAGTTAGCAGTACTATTATTAAAACGTGTCCCTTCTTTGACAGGTTCCCAGCTGTATTGTGTGGCTATTTTATATTTTTGCATCACATTTTTGGTCCATTTTTCATAAAATTGTTTTTCTGGCAAAATAGTGGTAAATCATTAAAGACTGAAGTTAGAAAATGACAGACATTTGAGTTTCAGATTTCATATCCTTCAGAAAATTCATACTAATGCAAGACCTGCAATTCTATTATCTCTCTACATTTATAAGAGCAATATTTAAAAATTGTCCTTATTTTTGGGCCTTTGTCTCACTTCTATGTATGGCTTTGATCTGAGGGTGAGGTATGACAAATGTGTTAGGGCCATCAGTCAGCCAGAGACATTTCAAATTGTGACATACTTGTTGCACCCCACTCCCACATGTAGTGACTCTGGATGTGTCCAAGCAAGGCAAGGAGCAGTTGTGCAGTGTAAATGTGCAGGGTATCCCCCCATGCAGTGTAAATGTGCAGGGTATCCCCCATCCAAGGTAGACACAAGTACTACAGTGGCTTTTCATCTGTTCTTGATTTTGCAGAATGGTCTGGTTTCTGTCATATTTTTGTACTGTTGACTTATGCTTATTACTCAAAGTGCCTTTTGCTCTGTGTTTTAAGTAGCAATGCTTTAATGACTATCAGGTAAGCTTGTCTGAGATCATAACATGCAAGTAAGCTTTAATAAGCATACTGTTAAAGAATTGCCAACATTGAAGCCTTTCTGTTGTTGCCATGCAGAGAATACTTGACTAGATAATGTATAAGCATTGTGTATTGAAATGCATATGATAGTATTTGTAATAAAGGACAGGATTACATTATTTTAAGAAGCTCATCACACTTGTTGGAGACTTCCAGTGATCTCTGAGGGCTTTACCCGTAAACTAAACAGAATGCCATTCATGTGTGGTCCATAACCTGTACAGTAATCCTTTAAGCAATGTATCTTGAGCTTGTTTGCTTTTCATTTTTTACTTTGATCATGTTTTCCCCATGAAACAAGTAGATAGTTGTCAGGCAGCAGGTCTTTTTTGGATAAGAAACATTTTTACAAGTGGGGGCATCACAGAGATTGCTACTTTCAGCATGTTACTTGGTACTGTAATAAAGCTGAATATAAATTATAATGCAGTGCAAGGAGAAGCGGTTTGAGTTGAGTGCTGCTTGTTTTTCTTATACTTGATTTTGACCGGCATTCCAGTAATGTATTTAAAAAGTAATTTATTTTTTCATGCCGCACAACCTTTTTGTTTCCATCTAGATATTAAGTAAGCTGTCACGCAGCCAATGCATTGAAATATTTTTATTCTTTTACGCTTCATTTGTCTTGATTGGACTCTCATAATGAGGGTTTGGCACCTAGGGCAGCATATTTAATTAAAGTTTAGTTTTTGTGGTTTTGAGCATAGCTCCTCCCCTTTCTAGTTTTCTGCACCCCTTCCCATTGACCCCACCCATTCGGCTATCTCCTGCAGCCCCCCTTTGATTTGAAGTCACCAGCCGCCACTGGTCAGACTGATGTAATGGTAGCTCCCGAGATCTAAGGTGGATCCCCCCTTGTGGAGTGGGATAACTGTAGCTCTGCACCACTCAGTGGGCATGAAGCCTGATGTGAGGCTATGATTAAATATGACACTTAGGTGAGGTGCCAGTTCATTTTGTAGTTCATGTAGTACACAGTCGGGGATGTCATCTGGTTCCATGGATGCTGTATTCCTAGCACTGGAGAGTGAGGTTTCTACCTGTGTGGTCATGATTACTGGAATTTGGCAATCTTTTGGTATTGAGATGGGCCCTATAGGGGGTGAGAGGGGGGTGAAACTGGCACTAAATCGATCTGCCAGGATATTGGTAATATCCTTGGGATCAGTATATTTAATGCCATTCTGTTGTAGCTCAGAGCAGATTTGAGCATTGCCATTTAGATTTTTGACGTAACTATAGAATGCCTTGTAGTTGTCTTTGGAATCTTTGGCAATTTTATTTTCGTAACTAGATTTGGATGATTTTATGAGGCATCCCAGCTTCTTACTGAGGTAGGTAAAGGAGTTTTTTGCATCCTGGGATTTTCCTTTTTTTTTACAACAGTTTCTTCCTTCTGTTGTATAGTTTGTTTATGGCCGGGGATCACCAGATTGGCTTCCTTTTTTTGGAGGAGAGCATCTTGGTTTTATTTGGGATGGCACGATTCATGCACAAGTGGATGTGCTCATACAGTGCCTTAGTGTAGGATTCAGCAATCGAACTTTCAGCTCCTGTCTGCATGGGTGTCATGAAGTTTGTCACTACTGACTTGAGTAGCATGACATTGGCTTTGGAGAAGTTTTTTACAGAGGTTCCCTTACTGGGGGGTGGGGGTGGGATGTGGACATCAAGGGTGATTAGCTTATGGTCAGTCTTGAACAGTGAGGGGGTGACCACTGGTGTGGATCATCTATCTCCCATGTTGGTAATGACCAGGTCTAGGATATTAGAGCCCCTGGTGGGACAATGAATTAGTTGATCCAGGGTGTTGGAATTTATGAATTCCAAGAACCATTGGGAAAAGATGTTGGTACCAGAGTAGTTTTCCCAGTTAATGGCAGGGTAGTTGAAATCACCCAGTATTAGGGTGTTTGCTTGTATCTTAATATTTTTCAGTATGTTTACAAAGGTGTAGTAAGAATCTTGGGGCATGGTGGGGAATCTGTAGCAAGTTACAATTTGGATTGCAGTATTACCTTGTGCTAGTTGCACCTGGTGAATTTCAGATGCATTGTGTTGGGCAGCTAGCCTGGAGGTGTGAATATCCTTGGTGAATATGGCCACTCCTCCACCTTTAGTGTTCCGGTCTTGGTTTAGTGGCCGAAAAGTGTAGTAAGAGTTTTAGCCTGGTGTTGCAAGGGTGCTCTCTGGAGCCTTGAACCAGGTCTCAGTCACTGCACAGATATCGATGTTTTCTATTTTTAGGAGTGCCTCGAGAGAGTGCATTTTGAGATTTAGACTTTTAGCATTGAGTACCATTACCTTCAGATTTTGCAAGCTTTGTTGAATTAGGTATACCCAAACCTCTCAACTGTCTCTGATTTTTGGCTCAAAATGTTGCTCTCCCCCTAATAATTCCTCTGCAAAATGGCAAATTTGGAAGAAAATGTGGAGGGTTGCAATTAATAGATAATTGTAATGGTCAGAGTTATAGATTACTTTTAATTTCAGAAATGCATGTAGATGCTCTTATTATGTCAGCTGCTCAAGTTAACACTACTAATATTACAAAAGTGTCCCTTCTTTGACAGATTCCCAGCTGTATTGTGTGGCTATTTTATATTTTTGCATCACATTTTTTGGTCCGTTTTTCATAAAATTGTGGTTTTCTGGCAACTCATTAAAGATTGAAATTAAAAAAATAATGACAGACATTTGAGTTTCAGATTTCATACCCTTCAGAAAATTCATAGTAATGCAAGACCTACTATTCTACTATCTTTCTAAGTTCATAAGAGCAATATTTAAAAATTGTCCTTATTTTGGGCCTTTGTCCCACTTCTGTTTATGCCTTTATCCATATTTCTTGCTCTGAGGCTGAGAGGTATGAAAAATGTGTCAGGGCCATCACCGTCAGCCAGAGACATTTCAAATGGTGACATACTTGTTGCACTCCTTCCCCCACGTAGTGACTCTGGATGTGTCCAGGCAAGGAGCAGTTATGCAGTGTAAGTGTGCAGAGTATCCCCCCATCCAAGGTAGACAACAGTACTACAGTGGCTTTTCATCTGTCCTTGATTTTGCAGAATGACTTGATTTTTTCTCATATTTTTATACTGTTGATTTATGCTTCTTATTCAGAAAATGCATGTTGTTGCAGTGCCTGTTTCTCTGTGTTTAAGTAGCAATGCTTTAATGACCATCAGGTAAGCCTGTCTGAGATTGTAAGATGCAAGGAAGCTTTAATAAGCATACTGTTAAAGAATTATCAACATCAAAGGCCTTTCTGTTGCTGCCATGCAGAGAATATTTACATAACTAGATAGCATATAAGCTTTAGGTATTGAAATGCATATGACAGTACTTGTAATAAAGGACAGAATTACAGTATTTTCAGAAGCTCATTACATTTGCTGAAGACTTATAGTCATATTTGTAGGCTTCCCCATTAAACAAGAAAATAGTTGTCAGGCAGCAGGTCTTATTTGGATAAGAAACATTTTTACAACTAGGGGTGTCAGACAGATTGCTACTTTCAGCGTGATACTTGGAACTTTTATAAAGCTGAATATAAATTTTAATTAGAGCTGCAGTGCAAGAAGAAGTGGTTTGAGTTGAGTTCTGCTTGTTTTTTTATACTTGATTTTGACTGGCATTTAAAAAATAATTTAGTTTTTCATGCCACAAAACCTTTTTGTTTCCATCTAGATATTAAGTAACTTGTCATGATGTAGCCAATGAATTGAAATATTTTTTTTTCTTCTACAATTTATTTTGTCTTGCTTGGACTCTCATAATGACGGTTTGGCACCTAGGAGAGCGTATTTAATTAATGTCCCAGTTTTTGCTGTTTTTTAGCATAACTCCACCCCTTTCTAGTTGATCACATCCCTTTCAGTTGGCCCCACCCATTTAGCTCTCTCCTGCAGCCCCCCTTTGATTTGAAGTCACCAGCCACCACTAATCAATATTAATCACAAATCTTGATATTCAGAAAGGCTTTACACAGTTTTCAAGTTATTATATAACAGGATTTTATGGTCCATTTAGTTGGAGCAATTCAGAGACTGCAGTATTGCTATAGCCATTGACAGGCACTGACTGAAATGTGGCAAAATGGCAGTCTGGGAGCATAGATAATGCTAACTAGCCCTATATGCTTCCTCAGGAATGTCACATATACAGGTAGAATGCTGCAGAATCACCTTACTAAATTATTTTGGTCACACACAAAGAAATGTGAGCACAGTCTTGTGACAGAATAAACCAATTCACTCTTATGTAGGGACTGAGGCTTGTAGCACAAAGGCCAGGAGTTATTGTGAGGCCATCTGTGTGTGTGTGTGAGTGGGGGGAGGTGTTATATTAGCTATGGTACTAGAACTTCTTTTTCAATTGCTAATATACATTTCAGGTGACAAGAGCTATGATTTTTTTTTCTTAGAAGACTAGAGTATTTACTTTAGTTTTAGTATTAATGATGTAAATTTCAATGTCCAGGGACCAGAGCAGCCAAATATATACGGACATAATTTTATGATACAATTCATGGTACTGTTTTCAGTTCTTGCATAAGACTATATGCCACCATATTTATATAAAATACTTTTACTATTTAACTAGTAAATAACTGTTTACAACATGTGCAATTACTCCATAAAGATAATCCTTGGGATTCAACAAACTCCATGTAGGTTTTGACAGAAGCTACAGGGAGAGTATTAGTATACGAGATACTGCTTATTGCGTGACATTGCGAAGCCTCACTCCATAAATTTTAATGATGTGTGGCATGTGTAAGCAAGGATTTGCAGCTTGCCACAGTGTTACTGGCCACAAAACCTGTACAGTGAATGTTGATCATTCCACACAACCTTTTAATGTCAGTAATGTGGTCAAACACTAAACTAATGGGAGAACAAATGGCAAGCCTGCATTTTCTGAAGGATATGAAGTACAGAAAAGAAATGTATGTCTTTATATATTGACTGCAATCTTCAGTAATTTCATAATAAAGCACATAATTTACAAGGAACGGACCAAAAATATGATGCAAATATCTGGACATTCTGCAAAACTGTGGACAGTCTCCCTTTTGTGTTTTAATTGCTTTTTCTTTTTTTTTTTGCCAGTGATTGTGTGATGTGCTGCTTGGCATAAACATATTTAGCTGAGCTCACCTGGTTTATGCGAAGTGCAGCAGCACACAGACTGGAGGAATGGACCACCCATGTTGTAGACAGGACCCAGACAGCCCCACATATGAACTGGATGCATTCAAGTAATAATATTGTCCATCTTGCAAATGCAGTTAGTGGTGTTGCACTACAATTAACAATGAGAACCTTATGACAGCTATTAAGATAAGAGCTATCATCTAACTAATCCTGTAGCAGCAGGTGTTAAGTGTACGTGTGGAATGTAGATGGTCCGGGGTTCAAGTACAGGGTGTGCAAATTTTGTTTTACTGTTGTGAGATTGCAGATTATAGAAATTAAGTGCCACATACACAACTGTTTTCTCAACCTTCTTGTTGTAATACCTGTAAGTATAGAAGAACTGTATATATGATATATTTGACTAACCCATTTACACAAGTGCCTGTAAACTAAATAATCTAGAAATTGCATTGTTCGCCACTGTTGCACATCACTTACTATCATGTAAACATAGTGCCCAGCATTGTGTACTCTCACCTACTGTGTTTGCATGATGGTAAGCAATGTGCAATGTTTTCAAATGTTGCAAAACCAAAATGTGTGCACTGTCACTAAGCGCAAGATGTGCAATAGTCAGGAAACAGCAGCATATGGAATGCAGTTGGTGAGAAATGCTCATTAGACATTGAGCTTGAACTATGGCAGGCATGTCTGGAGTTGCTGGAGAGGGTGTGCACTTTGGGGGACAGCATTGGGGTGTTCAGGAGTCCAAGAATTTTTTGGCCTCTTAGTTAAGCAGCATGTCCCAGGTTGCTGCTGTGGTACTATTCAGTCTCAGAATATATATCTGAAACATGGAATGGTGTTGCCAGCACCTTACCTAGTACAACAGGTATTCTATGCACAGATGAGCAATGCATGCATCAACTTCAGTGAGTAATTGCAAGAGTTAAAAGCTGAATATAGTTAAGACTGGCATTCATAATGGTGTTCTGTTCTGTTTTTTCCACAGCTGCTGAGGGGAGAGACTTGAATGTTTGGTCCCACCCAAGCCATGCATCTTGTAAGGATGTGAGAAGCATGTGGTATCCATGCATCAGAACAGTACTGTCTAAATAGTATTTTAATAATATTAATAATTTGTATAGTAATTTCATAGCATTAAAAGTTAAGGAATGCTTATTGGGTATTTAATACAGTTGTATCAAACTGAACATGCATATGGCAACTGTAAACAAAACTAAGCATGCCTTAGTCTGTAGCACAAAGCAATAGTGCCATATTCTCAAATAACAGTAAGCATGCATCTGTAAATTGTAAAAGGAAATTATGCATGCAGTAGTCTGTAGGACAAAATAACAGTGCAGTATTTTAGCGTAGTCATCGGCTGTGGGTTCAAAACCCACACTTCCCAAATGTAATTTCATACCTTTATACCAGTAGCACAAATGACCTTATGTAAACTGTAATCAGTATAATTGGAACATGCATATATGTGGTTTGGTGGCTGCAATCTGTACTGTCGTGTGTCTCTGTTGTGCAGCATTGATAAGCAACACTACTACCAAAATACTTTAATATATTACCTATAGCTAAACCATTTTCCCCCAAAAGGGAACTTATCACTGCATTAAGTGCATTAATTCCTGTAGCCAGAGATTTAGCTCTCAGGTGTATACAACAGCAGTTAAGTCTGCTATTTGCTATACCATTTCTAAAATACACCTGTAATCAACTGAGTCTGTAGCACCACCTGTTACTGCAGTGAAACATGTACGTTTTTGTTCAGATGGTACTTGGTTTGAATCCAGGTGTATGTAACAGTTTCAAATAATGTTATGTGCAAATATAAAATCTGAAGTGTGGTACTTGGTATGGAGTGTCTAAATATGGCCAGATGGTACTGGTTTCCAATCCACATATATAATACTTAGAACTGGTTTTGCTGTAGCCACACAAAAGTGTGTGATGTGCACCATCGCACAATTATGCTTTAAAGAAAATAAATGGAAAAGACAGGAAAGTGGTAAAATGGAGAGCAAGAAGGGGAAAGAACAATGTGAAAGCAAGGCAAGAATGTACAAGAAGGATGTAGGAAACAACCATAGCTATCCATTTCTTCAAGAATAAAACATGAACATATATACAAAAATTTGGCTGGATTTAGACTGTCACCTCCAGAGAGAGAGTGGTGACAACAAGACAATCTGTTGTATACGGAATTGGACCAAATCATGTGTGTCATGAAAACACATGTGAAATGGAGAGCTATGTAAGGAATGATTATTTTTTGGTGGCACAGGTGCCCATTATTTTTTCTTTTTTTTTTTTTTTTGGAGAGAAAGAGAAATGTTGGGAAGGGCTGTAGCAATGTCTAGGTGCAGTAAGTCGGGCAGGTGAGGAAACAATTGCAGACAGACAAGACAAATAAGAGACAGGGACAGTGAAGGGCACATAGGTGGGTGAACACCATGGCTGGAGTGAGGGTGAGAACATCACAAAACCATGGAAGTCAAGTTGGGTAACAGTGGGAATCAAGTCCTCACCCAGTGGACTGGCATCACTGTCATCTCACTGTGCCAATGGCTGTAGTGTCTGAAGTCTAAGTCTCTTTGTGTTATTTAATACAGCAATGGAGAGCAGAGTCTCCATCTGGTGTAGGTGTGCAACAACAGTATGGCGCAAAATCCTATACACCGTCCATGGCAGTCTGTCATGTGTGGTGAACACACCACCTCTGCCACTGCTCCCGGAGGGAGCCATGGGTCTATTCTCTGGAGCAGAACCACTTGAGGGGCCAGGCAGTGTAGGGACAGCAGAGGGAGTGCTACCAGTTCTGCATCAGATGTGCTGAGCAGTGGCACTATAACTGGTGGAGTGGGGGCAGGTGCATCTTGTGGGACAGTCCTACCCTGCTGTACTGTGGGGAAAAAGAAAAAAAATAAATCAAAAAGAGAGAGAGAGATACTGGGGTGATAGAAAAAAAGGAAGAACATAAGTAATTTCATATGTGACATACAGAGCATTAATACAAGTATTTGACTCTATTCTGTTACCTTTGTTTTTAACAGTATCAACTCCTAACAAATGCCTTTGTTTACTGTTAAGACTGCCCAGCTCCTTACAGATGCACAGTATACTACAGATTGCAGTAAGCAATCCTTGTTGTATGCATACATTGCACATATGCATGGTCCAAATACACTGATTACAGTTTACAGCAAGCCAGTGATGACACTGCTTTACAGTTCTGATGTTACATTGCAATACTGATGAAACCTTAACAGTATTGTATATTTGGGAAGTGTGAATTTTAAAGGCACAAGCTATGGCTACTTTGTAATAATGAACTTTTGTTTTGTCCTCCAGAGTAATGCATGCATACTTACCTATTACAGTTAAGAAATGAATGCTCAATTTGTTACAAGTGTATAATTAACCAATAAATGCATTGTAGATTTTAGTGCAGAAATAACCTCATTTTGGGATGCATACGTACCACATGTATCTCGCATCTGTGCCAATCTAGCAGCATGGGTTCGCACATTCAGTTCCTGGCATGGGACTGCTGTGGAAAAAACAGAACAGAGCAGAATGCCATTAACATACCGGTCCTGAATATATTGAGCTTTTAACTCTGACAAGTAGTGTCTGTAAGCGATACTTACACATCTGTGGGGTGCCTCCAGTCCTATATTCTTTGATCCAATGGTCAAGGGTATCCTTCTTCATTTTGAGGTCTCTGTAGTGACTCCTACAATGTTCACCAGTTTGGGTAAAACCAGTAGCACTGGTCAGAGCCCAGACTAGACTATTCCATGCCTCTGTTTTGTAATCTGAGCCACAGTAGTTATTCACTAGAAGTTCAATAAACACTTTGTACTCCTGGACACCCCAGCTTTGAACATGGAATCTCAAAAACTCTCAAGGAATGCTTGCCATGCCTATCATAGATCAAGACAATGCAAAATGATATTTTCCTGCCAACTGCATGTATCACACTTACTGTGAGTACACATTTTCTGGATTTGCAACATTTGAAAGTGTTGCTCAGCGCTTACCATTGCACAAGCACATTGTGCGAAAATGCACACTGCCAGGAAATGTGTTTACGTTCTGGCCAATAGTATTAATTGAATGCATCTGGTGTATGTTTCTGACTGCTTGGGTCTTGTCTGCTAGTTGGGTGGCCCATTCATCCAGTTTGTACATTGCCGCTCTAAGCGCAAACAAAATGTGCATAGCCAAATGGTTTGTGCTAAGCAGGGCATTGTGCAATCGGTAGTCCCCAAAAAGAAAAAGAAAAAAGTATAAAACATGGAGAATTAGTTGAAGTGTAGAAAATCAGTCTTTGACATACACAGTAAAAACTGTTAGTACACATGAGATATGACTATATAGATTTGCATCTCAACTCTCAGTGCAATGTACCATCACAAAACAGGAGGGGGGTACTTATCCATCTTTGTCTCACAAACAGCTTTGCAACAAATACATGAAGTAATTCCTTCCACCATCAAGTGCAACTGAATGTACACTGATATCAAGGCATGCCCTGCTGTTTGTAAATGTATTCTATGTAATATATTTGGATGTAATGCACTTAGTGATCACACAACCTGCTATGATTATTCCTTGCAAATATACAGCTGTATCTTACCTTTCTGTTTTTCTTGGTTATTCATTATTTATCTGACCAGTACTCAAAGACCTCCAGTGTGTAAGCCAGTGTATATCACTTACCTTAAAATGTGTGAGGATATTCACTGGGAACACTATGATATCCAGTTGCCATCAAATTAATGGAAGGTTGGATGCCTCAAAGAAGCATAGACTGCTGTTTTGGGGATGAGGAGCAAAGGTGGGTTGCTGTCATGGAACATGCAAGGGTATAATGTTCTTTCAATGGGGGGTCGACTCAAGCTGAGCTACTGTTATGTACAATGCTATGTCACTCTTGTTACTGTCCTTGTTTTGCATGTAGGTATGTTTTGGAGGGCACTGAAATTTGTATCAAAAATTATGCTATGATTAGACAGGGTCACAAATTTGATTGGCATAGCAATGCTCTGGTACATGTAGCCAAATGCCAAGGATGAGACTGTTTTTATATCGGAAAAACTATTAATAAGTTAAAAAATTGGATTTATCAGCATATTTATGATATTTTTAAGTTCAATGAGTCCAATGGCTTGGCAAGCCACATTATAAATTACCCATTACATCATTTTAAATGTATGGGCATTGACCTGGTTGACCTTGGACCTAGGGGGTGTCCTGCTGACTTCTATTTGGAGTATAAAGAGCTAATGTGGCAATTGAAATGTAACGCCACCCAGTATCCAGGAATCAATGAAGTGACATCTATTGCCAGTGTTCTTAGACTGAAGTCAGAATTTTTGTTATAGGTTCTTAATATAGCACAGTCAACCTTTCAGGTTGAATTCTTCTTCTTTCGGCTGCTCCCATTAGGGGTCACCACAGCAGATCAACTATTTCCATTTCCTCCTGTCCTCTGCATCTGCTCTGTCACACCAACCACCTGCATGTCCTCTCTCACCACGTCCATAAACCTTATCTTAGGCCTCCCTCTTTTCCTGTTACCTGGCAGCTTTGTCCTTAGCATCTTTTTCCCAATATACTCTGCAACCTCCTCAGCACATGTCCAAACCAACGTAATCTTGCCTCTCTGGCTTTGTCTCCAAACCTTCCAACCTGGGCTGAGCCTCTAATATACTTATTCCTAATCCTGTCCATCCTCGTCACACCCAGTGCAAATCTTAACATCTTCAGCTCTGCCACATCAAGCTCTGACTCCTGCCTTTTTGTCAATGCCACTGTCTCCAACCCATATAACATAGCTGCTCTCACTACCCTCTTGTAGGCCTTCCCTTTCACTCTTACTGGTACTCGTCTGTCACAAATCACTCTTGACACTCTTCTCCACCCACTTCATCCTGCCTGTACTCTCTTCTTCACCTCTCTTCCACACTCACTATTACTCTGAACTGTTGATCCCAAGTACTTAAACTTATCCACCTTCACCACCTCTACTCCCTGCATCCTCACCATTCCTCTATCCTCCCTCTCATTCACACACATATATTCTTAGTCCTGCTGACCTTCATTCCTCTTATCTCTAGAGCATATCTCCACCTCTCCAGGGTTTCCTCCACCTGTTCCCTACTCTCACTACAGATCACAATGTCATCTGCAAACGTCATAGTCCATGGGGTCTCCTGTCTGATCTCGTCTGTCAACCTGCCCATCACCATTGCAAATAAGAAAGGGCTCAGAGTTGATCCTTGATGTAATCCCACCTCCACCTTAAATGCATCAGTCACTTCCACTGTAGACCTCACCGCTGTCACACTACCCTCGTACATATCCTGTACCACTCTTACATACTTCTCTGACACTTCCAACTTCCTCATACAATACCACAACTCCTTTCTAGGCACCCTGTCATATGCTTTCTCTAAATCCACAAAGACACAATGCAACTCCTTCTGACCTTCTCTGTACTTCTCCATCAACACTCTCAGAGCAAACATCGCATCTGTAGTGCTCTTTCCTGGCATGAAACCATACTGCTGATCACTAATCATCACCTCCCTTCTTAACCTAGCTTCCACTACTCTTTCCCATAACTTCATGCTGTGACTGATCAGTTTAATCCCTCTGTAGTTACTACAGCTATGCACATCACCCTCATTCTTAAAAATCAGTACCAAAACACTTTTTCTCCATTCCTCAGGCATCATCTCACTTTCCAAGATTTCATTAAACAATCTAGTTAAAAACTCCACAACCATTCAGGTTAAAACCTTATAAATTTTACAATTTTATTGGTTGAACAGAGAAAAAAAATATGTACATGTTTATTTACACACACACACACACACACACACACACACACACACACACACACACACACACACACACAGTTGACAGGCGTGAGAATAGAGTCCCTACCTATCTAAGGACACAGACTACAGAACACAGTACTTAACACACATGCCACAGCACAGGTCTGTTTTTGACAGGACTGTAGGTGAACTTATAGTAGATGGACATTGGCAGGCCATGTGGGAGACAAGTCGTTGGGAGGCCTGCATAGGCACATTGCTTCATAATGTCATCTGAGGCTAGTAACCTAATAGCAGTAGCTTAGCTGTGTAACAGTACAAGTACCCTTACTGAGCATAACTGGCTGTTTGAGTTTTGGAGAGCAAGGCTGTTAGCACCATCAAGTGTCCCTGTCTATGAGTGAGCACATATTATATATAACACTTTGTATTGTGGTTGATACATGTGTGGAAAAAATGTAATAAGACCTCAGGTTTGTAGTGCTTGTTTGGGGTTGTTTGGGGGAGGGACAAATGGAAGTATTGTAAATATATGTCATATAGTTATATTGTGCCCTTAATTTGCAATGTTTCCACATGTTGTTTTCTGTCCTCAAAGAAACTGGACAAGAAATACCAATAATAAAATATCATATATACAATTCCATAGCGTAATGAGCACTGGATTTGTGCAATGGTTAACTAAGTGTACATGCATGTGAGATACGCCTGTTTGCACATAGGGAAGCAATACACAAATGTAAGCTGCATTGCTAATGTTTCACAGTTACTATTATGTGATATATATGTGGTACAATACCCCATTCCCATCTGTACTCCAGGAGAGCTTTTTGCAATTGCTAAGAGCATTAATTGAATGTATCCATTTTTCATTTTTGGATGTCTGCTTTCTGGGAGATCTTTTTTTTCCCTGTTTCTGCAATGTTGCGCTTCACACAAATAAGATAAGTGTAACCAAACTGTTTTTGGGACATGGTGCATCGCACAATAGGGGAATTAAAAGAAGACAAAGAGGAAAACAGAAGAAAACTAAGGGACAGATACTCAAAATCTGTAAAAGCACTGTAAAAATTGATAGCACACCACAAATTTCTACATATGTCAGGATTTGAAGACTCACACCGATACAGCTTCAGAAAACAGGAGGAGTGTCTTAGTCCCTTTTGCCACACAAATAACTTTGCATCAACAAAATGAAACTATTCTTCACACAACCAATTGCATCAGAATATACACTGCTATCGAATGATCAGCTGTGATTTGTACATTTAATTATCTTTACTATATTTGGACATAGAGCAGTTAGTGATCACACAACCTGAGATAATTATGCTTACAAATATACAGCTCTGTCTTACTTTTCTGTGTTTCTTGGTCATTCATCACTTATCTAACACATGCAGTGTGTAAGCTATTCCATATCATTGGCTTTATCATGTGAAAGGATATTAACTGGGAATAATATGAAATGCAGTTGCCAACAAATAAAGTCCAGGTTGGATGGCACAAACACGCATATACTGTTCTTTGGGGAGTAGCATAGCTAAATTACTGTTATGGCAGGAACAAAGGTACACTCTTTTTTTTTTAGGGGGGGGCAAAGTTCAATTACTGTTATGACACAAACAATTCTGAAGTCTGAAACTGCAGTGTGTAAGCATCACTTTCTAGCTTCTGTCTTTAATGATTTACCAGTAGAAAGGTGCAGTACCAAACTGAGGTCATGCAGGGAGCATCAGTATTCTTCAAAGGTATGACTGTGAATTTTTCATGCCTGAGGCTTACTAACTACTAATGGACAAATATAAGTAAAATAAGTGCCTGGAGTCACATGTTAAAGTACTTTCGGTACAAATCCACCATTATTTACTTGCTTACTGTACCAAGTTAGGAAATACAAAGACATGGCATAATATTATTAAAGAATACACTCTAGGTTCAGGACTTACCTTGTAAATGCAGCAATTGACACACTTTCAGTTCAGGGCTGACTCTGTCTGATACAAGCAGTACACAGCCAATACACAGGGAGGTAAAGGTTGTGTGAATTCCCTGGCATCAATTTTACTATATGTATGAGAGTGGGAGAAAGGTATTAGGTCCCTAGGTGGTCAGTAAATATGCAATGCATTGTCTCTTAGCCAAAGCAAGGGCATACTGAGCATGCCTATGTCTGCCTGTCAGAACAGCAGCCAGGGGTATCTCTTCTGAGTCTTCTTCTGACTGTGGCTGTGATGACCTAGATGTTGGTGGGGGGATGTGTGTCCCTTCCCCTTGCTGATCCTGCTGCAGCTGTTTCTGCAGGATCAAAGTGTGGGGCATAACATGTATTGTGAATGTTTGTATACATGTGCATGGATTATACTGCAGGGCTCCATCAGATTTATCTAGGCACCAGAACCATGACTTCAGAAGGTCACACATATACTCTATGACTCTCTACTTTGAGAGCGTACCTCATTATGGCATTCTTCCATTTTAATTTCTCCAAGTCTTTTGGGTTTATAATACCATGACAGGAATGGTCCCAATTCCTAAGTCAAAGTATGATTAAAGTTCATGAAATTAGTATTGTTTCACTCTTTGATGTTAGCAAAAAGTGCTCTTCGCAGCACCCGCAATGTGCCCAGTAATGACTCCTTCTGCAATTCATACAGTGTTACATGAACTGGTAGCATATCTAAATATGATTGTAAATTCTTTTTTATAAGACCAGTTGCTCCTACTACTATTGGAACTGTCTGGGTATCTTTCTTCCACATGGCTCTCATTTCTGCCTGCAGATTGAGGTATTTTACGACTTTGTGTCTCTCTGTACGCAAGACACTGTAGTCACTAAGTGTGGTGATTTCAATGATCAATGCTAATTTTGTCTTCTTTTCTTGGACCACTATATCCGGTTTTCTGGCATCTATCTTTTGGACTGTTGGTATTGGGTGATCCCATGTGATATAAACTTCATCATTTTCTATGATTCACTGTGGCTCATGTTTCCAGTGCTTTTCAGCCACTTCAATACCATAATGTTTGCACAATCTCCAGTGTAACAATCTCGTCACATTATGCCTTTCAGTATACAGTCCCTCTCCCATAAGGGAGTCACAACCAGCAATAAGGTGTGTGACTGTTTCCAATTCGGTTACACAAAACCTACATATATCTGTTTCTCCCATATGTTCAATAGACTTAGTAAACCAACGTGTACGTAGCCCACTATCTTGGGCTGCCAATATTAACCTTTCATTTCTTGAGGTAAATTCAATTCTCCTTAACCATTCCTGCATTTGTTCTTGATCAACATGAGGCTCTTCCAGAAGTTTTCTGTACTTGCAACTATATTTATGTTTTTTCCACATTTCTTGCCTTCTCATCTGATCCTTGACCTTATATTCTTTCTTTTGTGTTTTAGCACATTTAGTTGCTGCCTGATTTTTATCCACTACTGGTTTGATTTCCATTCCTGCTTGACGTTGATATGCTTCTGTTAAATTAATCAGAGATGTCATCTTAGATTTATTCTCCTCATGTTTCAAAACTTTCTCCACATTTCGATCATGTGAGGTCAGCAGATATGTGTGGAGTCCCACGATTGCAGATCTATACATTGAATCAATTTCAAGGAGGCCCATCCCTCCTTCAGAATGGAGAATATATAATCTGGTATACACTGATTTTTATAAATCATTTGGTGAGCATGAAGCATCCTTCTTGTTTTAATATCCAATCTATCCAACACTTTTTGGGACCAGTCAATCACTCCAAAACTATAAGTTAGAACAGGGGGAGCAAACTGATTTATAGATTCGATCTTGTTCCTAGGTATCAATGCTGTTTTCAAGATTAATTTAAGTCTTCTAAAGTACTCCTTACTAAACTTTATTCGCATTTGTCCATGTTTTATTGCTGATCATTCAATTCCCAAGTATTTATACACCCCCTCTTGCTCATGTTCTTTTATATCACATTCTTGCCCCAAACTCATGTTTTCCTGGTGCTGCAATTTTCCTTTTTTAAAGGTTACTTTTGCACATTTGTCAAGACCAAATGCCATTCCAATATCATTTGAAAAAGTTTTGACAACCTGTAGCTGTGCTTTCAAGTCCACATCTGATGAGCTATACAATTTTAAATCATCGACAAAGAGAAGATGAGAAGTCATTATACATTGTTGTTTTCTAGAAGCCAAATTATAGCCATGACCTAAGCTGTTAAGTAAACAGCTTAATTGATTAATGGCAAGGCAAAAATAGCAATGGTGACAGGGAGTTACCCTTTGGATTTTTATCCCTGGGATAATAATCTGTCCTTTATCATGGCTTAATTACAATTTGGTCTGCCACTGTCTCATGGTTACTGTAGTGTAATCAATCGGTGTAGGATGTCCCTTATTCATTTTAAGCACTCTTTTATCCATGAATGTGGGATACTATCAAATGCTTTTTTATAGCCAATCCATGCCATACTTAGATTCTTCCTTTTCTTACAGTTCTCCACTATAACTTTATTTGACAACAAATGATCCTTTGTTCCATATGACTTTCTTTTATTGCCCTTTTCTTCTACTGCCATAATTGAGTTTTCTTCTAAATGGCTATAAACTCTGTTGGCGTCAATCCCCGTGTATAGTTTATACGTCGTCGGAAGACAAGTTATTGGTCTATAATTTTTAGGGTTGCTTGCAGGTTCACTCTTAAGTAGGAGCATTGTTTTTCCTGTTGTTAACCAGTGTGGTGTCTGTTCGGGGTGTGCATATAAATAGTTCTTACTCATGGCTAGATCCTCATGTAAAGAAGTCAATACTTTAAGCCAAAAGTCAGGTACTGCATCTGGGCCTGGGGCTTTCCAATTAGAGACTTTTCTCAACTTTGTTTGAATCTCTCTGGCTGTTATTTCATCCCATTTCATATCCTGTACCTTTAAACTTCTTATTCTTTCTTTTAATTCTATCCATTTAGCATATTTGTTATGTTCCACAGGATCTTCATAGATACTTCTCCAAAATGTATATACTTCCTCTTTTTATGGCAGTCTATCAATTCCTTTTACCTTATTTCCCAATTCTCTATAAAACTTTTTGGGTCATCAGTAAATTGCTTATTTTGTGCTTTTCCCTTATATTTATCTTTGTATCTTCTGAGTCTTTCCGCCTGTTTTGAAATTTTTAGTTTGTTATCTCCAGTAGTGCAGAATAGATCCTGGTCTGTTCTAATACTGCACATTGCTTTTATCACATCTATTTTTCTTAATATTTTTGTTGATCTGTTCCATCTTCTATAATCTTTGAACAATGACACTTCTTGTCTTAGCTGCTTTATAGTTTTCTTTAGTCGATATTTCCATGATGGTATTCGCTTTTACCTCCCCCTTTTTCCCTCACTACCCTATGTTCCTGTGTTAGAATTTTATCAGTTGTTAATTTAGCAGCACAGTAATATATTCTGTTTACTTCTGTTATATCGCATGGATCTCTATGGACAGTCCTAATTACTATGTTCATTTGTTTTATCAAGCTTCTGACTTTGGGGGTTTTGTTAACCTTCTGCAGTCTATTTCACTCATTGATCTTGATATATCTGTCTTTGTCTATTAAATCAAGCAACTCTTCTCTTATCTCCTTTTCTTCCATACTGAGGGCACATCCCTTGTTTTCCATTTCCTGTGGGGATTCTATAGAAAGTTCTATAACATCTTCTTGTGGCACATTCTCTTCAATTTCATCCTGTGTCATCTGTTGTTTTGTGATATGGAAACTCACTAGCCTATCACTCCTCAACTTTGACTGCATAAGAGTTTCCACAGTTTTCTGTTCCTTTCCTTGCTGTCTAGCTTCAAGTGAACTTTTATACTGGTTTCCTGTGGAAGGCTCCAAAATATCTTGATATGGCACCTGACCTGTTGCTTTCTGTTTCATTTGTTTCCCCTTAATTTGGATATCCATTACTTTATCCTGTTGTGGTGCTTTCTGCATTTGATTTTCTACACTGAATCCTTCTCTTTGCAACTGTTTCATTACCTCAGTTTCTATTTCTTTGGCATCTCCATTACTAATCTCTTTCTCTACTTTTCCTCTTAGTCTTATTTTTTGTATTGTAAAGTTTTCCATATCCAGATTCCTTTGCCTATATTTTTCTTCAAATATCTTTGGTGCTGCTCTTTTTGTATTAGTTAGTTTTGCTTTCTCATTTGCATAAATATTACACCATATTAAACCTCTTTTCCTTTCCTTTGTCCATATTTCTTCTTCAAATGTCTCCTGATCTTCTTGCTTTTCCTTATTCTAGGGACTCACTCCATCATGCTGTAATGTAGTCTGTTTTAGGCCTTCTACATTAAATGCTTCACTTTGCAGGCACTCCATAACTTCAACTTCTATTTTCTAACTTCTACTTTACTAATCATCTTTTCTACATCAATTTTTTGTGCTTTTAGTCTTTTTATTGTGAAATTTTCCATATCTGGATGCATTGCCTGTATTTTTCTTTGAATATCTTTGAAACTGCCTTCTGTATGTTAGTTACCTTGGCTTTCTCCTTTGCATAAATATTGTACTATATCAAATCACTCTTTCTTTCCCATGTCCATATTTCTTTTTTGTATTTTTTTAAATACCTCTGGATTTTGCTGTTCATATTTTTTCACTTCCTCAGAGGCTTCTTTTTCCAAAGAGATCAACATTCCTTGATCTATATACTGTTTTCAAAAATTTGTTGTATTAATGAAAGTAAATTTTTATTTGAAGCTTGTGACAGTTTTTCCTGTGGAAGTATTTTTCTTTCCTCTAATTTCTCTCTTAATCATTTTGTATATCTTATGCCTGAAATTCTGGGCTTTTTACATAATAGTAGCAATACATAATTTCTTTCTTATCCTCAATAGTCCATGCTGTCGTCTTTATGGCTCTTCTTTGGCCAATCAATTTTTGTCGTTTTTGTGGACTACTACTTCCTTCTACAACAGGTGGGCCATCCTCCCCCTGAGCCTGGCCTGGCCCCATTGTAGGATTGTTTCCGTATTTTGAGGATTCTACACTGTATTTTTTTCCAGTCCTGGCACCAGTGCGCCTACCAGGTTTGGGCACTTTTTTATACTGGGTCTTTTTTTTATTTTTGATTTACGTCTATCCATGATATATGCTGTATAAATACAGTCTATATATCAGTGTCGCCTTGGTGAGATTTTGTGAAAAACAGGGTCCACCTCGTGAAGGTACTCACCAAGACTTGAGGATGAATTGGATTTCAGCACTACTACACTCCTTTGCTTGCTGACTTTTCATCTCTCCATCTGGACCCATGGGTGTGTGTGCATCTCTGATAGTTATCATCAGCCATGTTTCCAGGGCATAGCCATGATAGGATCATAGGATCATAGTAAGTTACTAAGGTATTGACTGTGATGCCCTTGCAAGACTAGCCAAGAATTTAGCCCATGTTCCAATTAGTCAGCACCCTATGCCACTATCCAACCCCCAGTAAATAGCTCTGTGGGATGTTCCCCCCCTAGCAAGCATCTGGTACAGTTGTGATATGTGCCAGATATGGGAGTCATGATAATTGCCAGGGTTGCCGGCAGACATATTCAAGATAATTACCCTGGGCATTACACATGACTTGGCAGTTGATGTAGTGGTATTCCTTGTGGTTAGTGTAGATGTTCCCTGCTCACCAGGTGGTGGCTTAATGTGTACATGAGTGCAGTCTACGGCACCCAGTACTTCAGGGTAGTGTGCTACAGGGTAAAACAGTTCCTTATTGCTGGCCCTTTCTTGAGAACTATAGGGGAAAAATATCTGCTCACTGGCATGTATGATCATAGCATCCAAAAACTGGTGGAGGATCCTGGAGGCTGATGCCTGTTACACACCCATAATGTCCCCAGTGTGTCTGTGAAAAGTACCAGTAGCTAATATTTTAAGGGGTACACATACCTTAGTTTCCACTAAGATGGATTCACCTCGGTTGGCAGAGCTTACAGAGTTCTTGTAATATTTCCCTGTCCACCCTGTAATGTTCTGAAATCTCCAACTCATGTAGCACCTGGAAAGTTACTCTTTTTCTTCTTCTTGGCCTAGCCTATTGTCACAAGCACCAAGAGAATTATCCTCAGCTTGTAGCACATACAGATGTAGAATAGCTGCAGCAACCCCTAACACTGTTTCAATTAAAATTTCCTTGTGTCTACTCCCATGGTATTAAATGATTGAGGAAAAAAACAGAATGGAGGCTACATGGATGCTTTATACATTGTTGAATAGCTCCACTGTGTTGGATTAGTTGAGTAACATGCACATCACCTGCTCATGCTATAATTAGTATCTATTAAACACACTTGTTGTTTGCTCATTAGTGTGTCATGCATACCTCCGTGCATCTCTGTGCACTTTTGCATAAATAAGGTAAGCATAGGCAAAACTGATATTTGTTTCCTCCGTTCTCATGATATTGTGCAAACATGGAAAATAAAAAATATAGGAAAGGTTGCACACCCTGTAGTCAAACCCAGAACCACCTGTATTTTAGTCTTAAAACATACATGTGCTGCCACAGCAATAGTTACACCACAACCCAGAGAAACCAACCATTCATTCCTTTGTTTCTTGTGGTTGTGCTAAGTGTCATATCGCGCAAACAATGGCAAAGAAAAAAAACGGACAGAGGCCACACATTTTAACAACCAATGAGGATGACATAGAACTTGGCAATTGTGCACTGCTTACGTGCACTTTCACCCTTCACAGGCCTACATGTTCACCTCTGCAAGTGTAACCTGACACACACCATGATGTCAACATTCACTGTTACCATGCATTCAACATGAATACTCTGGAAGTGCCTACATGAACTTAACATCCCTACACGGTTGCTCTTTTTTGAGATTCAGCCATTGTAATGAGTTTCGATATCATTTGCATCTTCACCATGCTGACAGCCTGGTATCTACATCTTTAGGTTTCTTGTAGGCAGGGAAAATGCATGGGAGCCCAATCTTTTAAACATATGGGAGGGAATTACTTTGCCTATATATCTGCACAGAGGAATACATGTTTTAATAAAATGGGACTCTTATCCATATGCTTGCATTACAGCATAGTAGTCTGTTTCATGAAATTTAAACATTTCAGCAGACTGCATTACTGTGAGCATATTCTTCAATTGTTGGTGGAGGAGTGAAGCTGCATTTATGTCTTGGCACTTAAAAAGGTATTTTCATATTTGTTACTCTGATTTTCTATCACCCACAATGTGTAATTATGTAATAATGTGTGGTGTTACATGTTATGGTTAGTTCTGTACAAATGTAAGAGCTTTAACTTGCTCTTGTTTCCAAGCAGACTCCTTTCTGTGGCTAAATTCGGAAAATTTTGTAATATGTGGCCAACATGAACACAGAGCATACATGGTTCCTTTAGAAGTTGGCGAATGACTCCACCATGTTGGTTTGTTTCAATAGCATAAAATGCAGCTACTTATGGTTTAATTTGCATGCCACAAAAGTTTATGTCTGTGCATGAGTGTGCACAGCTACATGGAGTTTACTGAATCTAAAACTTTTCATGGCCTTATAAGCATTGCACGATGACATGCAAATGGTCAAAATTATCATGTAGGCGTTATTGAGTCCCCCAAGTATTTATTCTATACAAAACACAAATTCATCCATTCATTTGATTTGGCACCATTGTTATATATTTCCAAAACTGCTGTTCTTTTGGCCAGAATTTGAATTTTTTTCTTTTGATTTATTTTGCCAGTGTATTATTCCAATTTATTTATCACAAATGTCCTGTAGGAACAAGGGCAGTTATATTTCTTTTAACCATCTTTTGTTATTTTTTTTCCTGCTATAGCTAATGTTGTCCAAAAAAAGGAGTAGTTATTAGATTTATACATGTTGGTATTAGAATATTATATAAAATCATATTTTTATAAGCTTAAACATGTTTGTCCACAATGCTTGGCCAAATGCTTGTATTTGCTCCCAATAGCTTTCATGTTTTATACATTCAACAAAAACTATGTTCCTGATCTACATTTATAGTTTTCTTAACATATCTAGCATATGCAAATGCTTTCATTCTTTATAATTCTCACTATTTTATGTGGGGTATAAAATACTGTGATTAAAAATTGTCATGCATATATTCTCCAAAATAATGAAGTTCTAGTATACTTAATAGATCTTAATATTCATGTTTATAACTGTCTCATTAAAATAAATTCCCCTTTTTATTTTCCCAAACATTTTTATTTTCTTTATTTAAATGAATACTAATGACTGCAAATTCCATTTGACATGCTTGTAATTTTCTTGAGTCCTTAAGCTATTTTCTGAAAATCAGTAAATTGTCAGAATATAATACACAACAAGGTGTTCTCGTCCTTGGTACAATTTCTCACTTAGCTTCATCCAGCCTTCTTTTATCTTTTGTTTGTGTTCTATTAGAATGTTTATTAATAGTGCAAAATCCTATTATTTAACGGGATCCACTGACAATTCCTTTTCATTCCTATCCTGGGTGGAGCTAGTGATCATTGTATAAAGTCTATTTTTCTGTGGCTCTCCAATTGTTGTGTTCAAAACAAGCCATTTAATGCTTCCTGGTGATGTTCAATATGGCAGTATAACTTTAATAATGATTTAACAGGTTGGCAGTTGCCAATTCTAGCTGTCAAAAATAACCCAATTCCTGGTGCAGAAAGACTGACCACATGGCAAAACATGACAATGTGGGTAGCCTACCTGGCCCCATACAACATGCTGCCATGACAAAAATATTGAACAAACTCATTTACCTAATAACAAAAATTCTCCAAGGCAAAGCATAAATCAAAACTGAAAACACACCTTATCAGAGTGTGCAGAACTGTACGGGAAGAATTAGTTTCATTGAGTCAGTTTTGAATGCCTGTGCTTCCTTAATCTGGATGTATGCCCAAAAATACTGGACAGGGTCAAGGGAGCACACCCACTAAAAACACACAACAGAAGACCCGACAATAAGCAATGCAGGAATAGCCTGCTTCTGGAACATCTCACATTGAAGGCTGAACCTGATTTCATTCCTAAATACAAAAATGCCTCAAGAACTGCATTTATCCTGAGCACCATTTATCATTTACAGAAAACATAGATGCGGCATACTTCCAGGCGTGCAGAGATCAGCTCCTTACAAGATTTTTCCCAAAATTCTTAATAATAGTGTGAAGGGATGTTAGTTAATATGATCAAGGAGGACTGTCCCTTTTAAATTGCCAAAAGTCTGTTTAGGACATAATAGGATTATGACTTGGGTTCTACCCCATATAGAAAAACATTTGCCTCAGTCAGAGCAGCTTGCTATAAGATTGGCATTCCTATGTTGTTTAATTTAAAAGTAGAAGTTTTACCGAAGTGAGAGAATAAAAATCTTGGATTGGTTTTCCTAACATGGCAGTTTATTCTTGTAAAGGTCACACAGAAAGAAGTTCACAATGAAGCACTTTTTTAAAAGGCTATTTCATACAAAAAGCAGTGGACAATGAAACTCTCTCCAGCTGCACCACAGCAGTATGAGCAGGTGTGATTCTTTTCCTACCAGATCTAAGAAGATAGCTGGACCTGGCCATTTCATAACCATTCCCATGGACAATTTATTAACTTATGTCAGTAATCCTAATACTGGCAGTCTAGAAAGTTAGCAAGAACATTCAGGAGCAAGACTGCATAAGAATAGAACCAAGCAACTGTTTAAGATGTTGTATGAGCAGATCTCCTCAACCACTGTAGGTAGCTGTAATCAAAGAAAATATGGAAACTGCAGTCAAAATCAATGGCTCAGAGCCAGCACAACTCAAATCAGAAGGTGCTAGAAGTTAGGTAACTCAGGAAAAAGGGACTTTGTTGTATAAAGAGAAGCCTAAGCAAATGACAGGGAGCAAGGCTTCTAAGGGAAAATAAGGCAATAATGAATTATGCTCTATCATAGCTAGGGAGTTTAATTATGGTAGCCGCATTCCAGATGACTTTGGAAGTATATCACTGTGCTCAGAGCCACCACAGTCTCATTGATTTATTAGGCTCACAATTATATCTGCAGATAATGGCTATAAGAGCCTTGGCTTTAGGCTATGAGCTAGGAAGTTGCTTGCCTTTGACAGCTAATGTGAAACAGCATCAGAATAGTATTCCTGTTATTAGGCAATGCACAGTAAAAGTCTCAACATGAACTGATGATGTTAAGTTTATATAACTCAAGAGTTCAGACCAATTAGCCCCCGAGTCATAATACTTGGAGTGTTCAATATTACGAATTTGAACTCATCAGCTCCATCAGTACCAATTTTATGTTGTTGTTGTGTCTTTCGGCTTATCCCAGTTAGGGGTTACCACAGCAGAACTCCGGTCCACTAATGTTTGGTAGGGGATTTTTACGTGCCGAGTTACCAGCCCTGATGCACAGTCTTCAACGAAGGCACACCCATTCATGCATGCCTCCACACAGAAGACGCTCTAGCTGAGAATTGAACGCATACTGTGAGGTGACAACGCTACTGCAGCACCACTTTTATGTGATGTCAATAATTTAGGAAACTTCAATTTGTTTTAGTACACTATTATTTTAGCTGTCATTTACTGGGATTCCCCCTAGCTTTAAAAAAACTCTCTATAGTGAGACGATTAAACTATTCCAGGTGCCAGAAAGTCTGCTCTTCACATTTTCCCTTAAAACTAGCTGGTTTCTCAGTAGTAGCACTAAAATCTGAACCCCTGTGACTAGCATTTGCTCTAGAACCTGCTGGAAAGCACTAGAAAGTCTGAAACAGATACAAACACTCAGATCTCCTTGTCAATATGGAGAAATTAATCATAGGCACTAAACAGCCTATAATTACAAAGTACCTTGCAAAGGTAAGGGAACAAAGCTCTTACACTTTACATAAAAGCACCTAAACAGGCATGTCCAAGGGTCAGCTTCCGGTGATTTCTCCTGTCCACCTGGTGAATCTGGGCATACTGGGACAACGTGGCAAATGCCTCATGTGCACAGACAATCCTCTCCTCCTACCACCCAACACTACAACCTGTGAGAGATGCACTTACATAGCCAAACTGGAAGCAAAGCTCTCTCCAGCCAAGATTGTGCATCACACCTCAAGCAACTCATAGCCCTTCAAAACCCACACTATCAACACCCACACATAGCAACACTAAAGCCACATATGTGGAGGCCCTTAACATTAACCTGCCCAAGCAACAAGGACCGCCGAAGCTGAAACACAAACACCAGTCACAACCAAAGAGACACATAGCTCACAGCAACAGTGTGCCACCCAACAACAGCCCCTAAGGCAAGACAATGTACCCAACACTTTAGTCATAGGTGACTCTATAGTCAGGCACACTGATGTCCCACTCACCAGACTGAACAAGGAGAAAATTACAGTCAGCTGCCTGTCGGGTGCCAGGATCTGCCACATAACGCATGCACTCAAGTCACTCCACAACAAGTACAAATATGACTCTGTCATTGTCCATGCTTGAGTGAATGACTTGAGATGTACCTTCCTGGACTACATGAAAAGAGATATGGAAGAGCTCTTGGATCATGTGACTCAGGCAGGTATGACCCTAGCCCTGAGTAGCATCCTGCCTTCGCCAAGAATGATACCACAGTATAAGGACAAAATGATTGACTTCAACAATTGGCTAAGCTTCTGGTGTCATTCAAAGGGGATCCAGTATTTGTCTGCTTGGGAAGACATGATCGACAAACCACGATGCTTTGCCAGAGATGGTCTGCACCTGTCACCCCTAGGATTCAGGTTAATGGCTAAAGCTCTTGCCACCCCTATAGTGCCTTTTTTAGGTAAGGTTCAAAGGATAAAACCACCACCATAACAAATAGAAGCAGGCAAAATCTGAAGGTAATGCTACTCAATGCTAGAAGTCTAAACCTCAAAATGCACTCTCTCGAGTCACTCCTAAAAATGGAGAGCATCGATATCTGTGCAGTAACTGAGACCTGGTTCAAGGCTCCAGAGAGCACCCCTGCAATACTAGGCTACAATTCTTACCACACTTTTCGGCCACAAAACCAAGACCGAAACACTAAAGGTGGAGGAGTGTCCATATTCACCAAGGATATTCCCACCTCCAGGCTAGTTGCCAAACACAATGCATCTGAAATTCTCCAGGTGCAACTAGCACTAGGTAAGACTGCAATCCAAATTGTAGCTTGCTACAGATCCCCATCCATGCCCCAAGATTCTCACTACACCTTTCTAAACATACTGGAAAATATTAAGATACAACCAAACACCCTAATACTGGGTGATTTCAACTACCCTGCCATTAATTGGGAAAACTACTCAGGTAGCAACTCCTTTTCCCAACGGTTCTTGGAATTCATAAATTCCAATGCCCTGGATCAACTAATCCATTGTCCCACCAGGGGCTCCAATATCCTAGACCTGCTCATTACCAACATGGGTGATAGATGCTCCACACCAGTGGTCACCCCCTCATTGGTCAGGTCTGACCATAAGCAAATCACCCTTGACATCCACATCCCACCCCCATCCCCCAGTAAGGAAACCTCCTTAAAAAACTTCTCCAAAGCCAACTTCAAGTTACTGAAGTCAGAAGGGACAAACTTCGTAACACCCACGCAGATGGGATTTGGAAGTTCAACTGCAGAATCCTACATTAAGGCACTGTATGAGCACATCCACTCGTGCATGAATCATGCCATCCCAAATAGAACCAAGATGCTCTTCTCCAAAAAAAGGAAGCCAATCTGGTGGTCCCATGCTATAAACAGACTATACAACAGACGGAAGAAACTGTTGCAGAAAAGAGGAAAATCCCAGGATGCATAAAACTCCCTCACCAGCTTCAGTAAGAAGCTAAGATCCCCTCATAAAATCCTCAAAAGCTAGTTACAAAAATAAAATTGCCAAAAATTCCAAAGACAACCACAAGGCATTCTATAGTTATGTCAAAAATCTAAATGGCAATGCTCAGATTTGCTCTGAGTTACAACAGAAGGGCACTATACTGATCCCAAGGATATTGTCAATATCCTGGCATATCGATTTAGTGCCAACTTCACCCCACTCTCACACCCTAAATGGTCCACCTCAATACCAAATGATTGCCAAATTCTGATAATCACGGCCACACAGGTAGAAACTGCACTCTCCAAAGCTAAGAATGCAGCATCCATGGGACCAGATGACATCCCAGGCTGTGTACTACATGAACTACAAAATGAACTGGCAACCTCACCTAAGTGTGATGTTTAATCATAGCCTCACCTCAGGCTTCGTGCCCACTGAGTGGCGCACAGCTACAGTTATCCCTCTCCACAAGGGAGGATCCACCTTGGATCCCGAGAACTACCATCTCATCAGTCTGACAAGCCTGATTTGTAAGGGCATGGAACGCATTATCATGGAATTTATAAACAAAGACATTGGCAACCTTCAAACACTAAACCCCACCCAGTTTGGGTTTGTGAAGGGCCGATCTTGTCTCCTGAATCTGATTGACTTTTTCGAATCAGTCTCCAGAGCTGTGGACGAGGATATGGCAGTCCACATAGCCTATCCGGACCTCGCCAAGGCCTTTGACACCATCCCCCACTCTGGAATCATAGATAAACTTACTAAGCTGGGCATAAATCCCTACATCACTTGATGGGTTGCTAACTGGCTTACTGACAGAACCCAGACAGTAAAAGTAGCCGACTCCAAATCCAGCTCCAGACAAGTGACAAGTGGAGTACCTCAGGGTTCAGTCCTGGGACCACTCTTGTTTGGCATCTACTTCTCTGAAGTACAGGCCAACACTAAGGGACTCTGGTTAACAAAGTTTGCAGATGACTGCAAACTGGGAGCCATTATTGAATCCCCAAATGATGTGGATATTCTACAAAAGGGCCTTACAGAAACAGATGCCTGGTGCCAGAGCCATGGGCTCAAGCTTAATGCCAAGAAATGTATAGTTATCCCCTTTGGAAAAAAACATGTACCCATGAATTACCACTTAGGTGGCAGGACACTAAACATTGAAGGTGTGATGAGAAACTTAG
This sequence comes from Protopterus annectens, assembly GCF_019279795.1. Classification (NCBI taxonomy): domain Eukaryota; kingdom Metazoa; phylum Chordata; order Ceratodontiformes; family Protopteridae; genus Protopterus; species Protopterus annectens. Next base: position 175,572,833 of record NC_056741.1, on the reverse strand, counting down.
GGACACAAGTGGACAGTGGTCTCACTTTCGATAACCACATTGCCACAACAGTCAGGAAATCCTTCTATGTGGCACACCTCATCACTAAGGGCTTTTCATCCAGAAAAAAGAAGGTCATTGTCCCACTGTACTTATCCCTCATTAGACCCATTATAGAGTATAATGCCCCATTTGGTATGTACCTCACAAGACATCTGCAACAGCTTGAAAGGTCACTAAAAGAATCACAGGCCTAAAGCAGATGCCATATACTGACCATCTAAAAAAACTCCAGCTATACTCTGTGGCATATCGTCTACTCAGAGGCGATCTCTGCTTAACATACAAGGCCATGTCAAACCCTGAGCTATTGCACATGCTCCACTTAAAGAAATCCCAATCCCTCAGAGCCACACGCTCCAGGGATCTAAACCTTGTCATCACAATGAACAAAACATGATGGAGGGATAGGTTCCTGACCCAGAGACTCCCCATACTGTGTAATAGACTGCCCATACATATCAAGCAGAGTGCCTCTTTGGCCCTCTTCAAAAGGAACCTTGATGATTGGATGGGAGATAGGAAATTCATCCCGGGGATCATGTCAGCCACCCTGCTAGACAGGGGCCTGGAGAAGTAAATATTGTGGGAAGAAATATCCAGGGAATTGTTATGGCTAGGCTTGCATAGGCCCTAGGGCCGATAGCCTAGTACCAACCTATGAACCTATGAACCTATAAAAGCTTGCTGTTTATATTATAAATATGCAACAGTTCTTACTATATAATGTCCATTCCTTCCAACTGCATAAAGGAGCAAGACAGGGCTATTGATAAAAGAACAACTGAACAGAACACTGAACCACTGAATCACCAAAACCAGTGCCCTTTTTTCATAGACAACTGCATCTTATTAACAAAGGCTCCCATATCAGATGCTGCTTGAGTTTTTTCTGTACTGAATGGATTTGCAAGCATCTCTGGGCTGTACTTAAACACAGAAAAAAAACATAAATACTGAAGCTTGACAAAGAATCTCAAAGCATTCAAAATGCAGGACCTGCAATGCCCTTTTAAGGAGTATGACATGCACATAGAATGTAAGTGTAGTTATCAGGGGTGGCTTGTGCCACCAGCTGCTGGGTTGCAGCCCCCCTCCCCAGTTTCATTAGAATGTTTCACTTTACAAGGTGATTGACTACTTAGTACCAGATCTTTTCGCCATTTTTTATGAATATGCACAGTGATAGTGAATGGACAGAAGCTTTATAGATAAGGAATGTTTAGCAAAATTAGTATTTACAGTTGGGTGCATTGATTCAACTGCCACAGGGGGAAAAAACAAACATAAGTATTATAGCTAAGGGTTCACCAGTTATAATTCTTGGGGGAAAGGAGTGATGCTGGTAAGAAGAACTACCAGTTTAAAGTTTTTTTTCCTTAAATCAAATAGAATTATTAGTGGGGTAGGTATACACTGACAGGCATCTTAACTGCAGAAGGTCCCCAATTTTGCCTCAAAGATTTTTGTTTTAAATCTAACAATAGAGTTTGTTAAAGTTATTCTTACACAGGCATGTTAATTCTGGTGCTGGTTGTTGTAGTCAGGCACTGACATCTGAATTTGAATTTACCTCAAATATTTTTTAATCTAATAAAGGAGTTGAGTGGTGAGCGATATTCCTACATGATTATAGTAACTATAAATGTCTACTATTTTGCTTCAATGATGTATATATGTGTACATATTCATATATATATATATATATATATATATATATATATATATATATATATATATATATATATAGTGGATACATATATAGATGCAGATAACATTTTTTTATAATTTAGCAGTAGAATTGGTTAGTTGGTTGCATACTACTGTTACTTCCAGAATATCACAGAATGTCCAGATTTTGCATTATATGTTTGGTCTGCTCCTCAATAAATACAATTTTTTTGACAAATCAGTAAGCAATGAAACTACTAAATAATGACAGGTATCTGACTTTCTAATTTCATGTCCTTCAAAAAATTACTATTAATGCAAAACTTGTTATTTAAGCAACTTTCTAAGTTTATAAGAGCAAGATTTGTGCCTCATGTTTTGGTCATTTTTTTGTAAAATGTGTGGTATTCTTGCAAATCAGTCGAGATCACAGTCAGAAAATAATGGCAAACATTTAGTTTCAGATTTAGCCCTTTGACAAAAGCATGATATTTCAAAGCCTGTTACTCTATCGGTTAAAGGCAGTATCTGTTCATAATTTTATACCTGTCTCCCCATGTTAATATTATCCTTGATTCTAGAGCAAAAAAGACAGGTATTTTGTGGGGAGGGTTTGTATGGAGTCCATTGTTTGTGACTGTAGTGAGATGAGAAAATACATTCACATCATAGTTATAGTAATCATAGCTGTGCATTTAATGCATCCATATAACTTGGGGTTTACAGTCACAGTCCAGTGGGTACCTGTAACTGATGATCAAGTGTGTGTGTGTGTGTGTGTGTGTGTGTGTGTGTGTGTGTGTGTGTGTGTAAATAAAATTACTATGACCAGCAGTTTTTATATTTATTGTATTATATGCTGATATCTGGTGTATGTATATATATATATATATATATATATATATATATATATATATATATATATAGATATATATACATATATATATATATATATATATATATATATATATATATATGTCAGTACACCAACAAGTCGGAAGACCGACATTCACTCCACCAACACATGAAATAATCGAAACCGCAAACATGGACATTTAACAGGTAAGAGTTTTAATTTCGCTAATCATGCCTACCACACATGCATAACACTGCCACACTTACTAAAACATGGTAGGCATGATTACTAAATTAAAAACTACCTGTTAAATGTTGTTTTTTATGTGTTTTTATTATTTCATGGTTGTGAATGGTCTTCTTCCGTCTTTGTCGGTGTAACTGACATGTACATATATATATATATATATATATATATATATATATATATATATATATATATATATAAAATATATACAGTCAATAAAGTGGGCTTTAATTGCAAGATTTAGGGTTTATCTGTAGATGACACTGTTGTCAAGCATTTAAGTTAAGCATTCATTATTCTAGGTTTGCAGAGGTACTGTGCATTTGTATGAAGCCAGTTACAGTATTTTACTGTGTTGTGGCTATTTTAAGATAATCTGATATAAGAGGTGTGGGCATTCAAAAAAGTTGCAGTGATTGATGAGTACATGGATAGTCTGTGAAGAAAATGACTGAGAATATATGTGGAAGAGGAGTTGCGGTGTATGTAAAACAAACAAGTTGGTCATAATCCCACAGTGACTCACCTACTTACAATGCTTTACAGCCCACAACATTATCTATAAGACAACTGCCCTGTCCTGCACTAACATCTCTTCTATCTAACTCCCTAATAGATCTCTAAGATCCAAAGACAAACAACTTCTTGATGTACGCAAGTCCAATAATACTGCTGGAAAATGCCTATATTTCTATTTCACTGCCAAAGCTTGGAACAAACTTCCCACAAACATCAGATCAAACATCAATCTCCTCTCATTTAAAATTACTCTAAAGGAATACTTCAGCAAAGCATGGATCTGTTCCTGCTCTAACCCTACTTGACACTATATGTATATATTTACCACAAACTACCTTTTCACAATATCTAATTGTCCTTCACTTTCTCCCTTCTTCCCCTCTTTCTACCTTTTAGTTCGCCATCTACTTTCATAGGCACCAGAAGCTGTTAAAGATGGGGGGGGGGGGGTAGGGTGACAGGGGCACTTAGTGAACTAAAAAGGGTAATCTTTTAATAACTATTTGCTACCACAACATAGGTTCACTTGGAGGACATTTTAAGCATAGCCAATTCCATTTTGGTGCTTGAATTAACATTTTCTGATTGGTCTTAGCTAGCCCCATGGCAGATAATATTATATTAGCCCTAGTGAGAACTGTGATCATACCATAGATAATTTGAGGGGGCCATGTAAGGGATGCAACATTTACGAACTGTCTCTATCCATTAGTGGCATGAGGGGAAATCCTGGAGTATATTTTTTATTACCCATCCTTAGATCCAAGTTGCATTTGAATATGGATGGATGAGCTTTGCTTTATTCTTATGGACAGTCTGTTCTAGAACAGTGGTAGCCTCTGTGATATATATCCATCTCTCCACAACATTCAGTTTAGATACCTGGACTTAGTATTTCTGATGCCATTTGACTTGCTGATTTTTCAGTAGGTCCATCTGTATGCCAGACATGTCACCTCTAAGCACTCTGTAGGATACTGAGTATAGTAGTAAGTCTTTGAGGTGGTCTTTGAGGTGGTCCATGCAAGACCTGTTGTTTAGGACTTGTATGCTTTTAGTAAGGTATCTCTGAAGGTGTTCCAATTGTTGCATGGGGCTGGACAGATGCATGCCAAAGTGGGCATTATACAAAATGACTGACATAATGAGAGCTTTGTAAGTGGGACAACAACATCTCTAGATATAGTCACAATTAATTTGTTTATAAGCTGTGCAATATAGATAGGCTTTCTTATGACTCTGGGCTCATGTTGGTCAAAAGTTAGGTCACTGTACACACAAGTTCCCAAATGCCAAACAATTGGATCAGTTCTCAGAGGGCATTCTCATGATTTTGACACCAGTTATTATTTGGGACAAACCTTCCTGCATGATGGTTAAGTCATTTGGGGATTCAATAACTTCTCCTAGCTTGCAGTCATCTCAAACTTAGCTAGGCTAGCTCTTTGGTATTTCCTTTTACTTTTGAGATGTATATGCCAAACAGAAAAAGGCTCAGCACCGAACCCTGGGGGACGTCATTGTTGACTGGTCTCTTCCCCTGTTTTGATCTCCTGCATCCTGTGAGCCATGTTGGCAGTGCAGCTGATGATGTAAGTGTTTGCTCCTACATTATTCATCTTTTGTACTACACCTGAGTAGGGGATTGTGTCAAAAGGGTTGGCCAGGTCAAGGTAATGTGGTGTGAACTGTTTTACCTTCATCCATTGCTTTGGTAACAAGACTAAAGCTTAAAATTTGTCCATGATTTTGAGCCTTTCACACTTTCCTCTGGGCTGATTTCAAACACATTTTTAGGGCCATGCATACATGTATGCATTCCTTGATTCACCTTCCTGACTGTATCAAATTATATTCCTTGTATAATACAGCACACTTGTTAGACTTAAGTTACAGTGCATTTTAAATTTATTGTTTAAACATTTTTCCAGTAGGCAATGAAACAAAAATGCATTAACCAATAATGACAAAACTGCCCTATTCAGAACATTTCCATCATAAAGGTCTATTTCCACACACAACTGCATTTTAAATGTTTTGTTTGAACATTTTTCCAGAAGGCAATGAAACAAAATGTATGCACCAGTGATGACAAAACTGCCCTATTCAGAAGATTTCCATAACAGTCTACTTCTACACACAGCATATAAATACAGAATCACAGTAGTGTAAGCCATAGGCATGTTGCACAGCTTCTTGAACTTATTTTCAATCGGGGGGGGGGCAAAAAACAGGGACACATTTTAAACATTGCTTGTATAATTTTGGAAAGTTGCTTGCATAAAATGTTGTTACCACCATGCATTTCACTGCCAAGTCTTGAATCCAGAACCCTGTGCACTACATTCAGAGCAATGTTCTGTGCACCTGTATCAATCTTGGGAAGAACAGAGCTAATGTGAACTGGTAGTGATTTGAAGACATAGCATTTGTAGAAAAATAATTCCACATATCTTTCTTCTTTCTGCTGTTCAACTAGCTAGACTACATGTACACAAGAATTACAAGTCACCTAAGTATTCATTGAATCAGTCTGTTTTCTGTTGTAGCTGTTTAAACCCTTATGCTCACATTTTACTTGTAATGCCAGGATGTCTGTTTGTAACAATCTAGCCATGTTTGCAAAGATCTAATCTCTAAGGTTCTCTTTTGCAGTAACCCTCTATTTTTATTTTTATTTTTAAATGTAAATAGCCTATCACTTTGGAAATGTGCTAATCTAAAATTATGGGGAACAGTGCTAGATCCTGTGGGATATGCTTTGATGTATCACCTTTCAAGCACGACTTGAAAACTGCTGCTCTCTTTGTGTACGAGTTAAAATTCCTGAAGAATACTTACATTCATAGTTTGAGTTATGTAACCCTTCCCCAGTATTGATTAATACCCCTTTTTTTTTAAATAGAAAATAATTACTAACCTCCCCATGTCTTCTTTTATTTCAGGAAATTTTCAAGCAGTCACATTACTAAACTCTTGAAAAAGCACTTAAACAGTCTGTCACCACTATAAACTTTCACACCTAATATGTAGCCTGCAGGTTCAGCCTCCATTGTTCAAACTTTTACACCTCTCTTTACACTTGCTGAGCTTCTAAACAGTTACAAGCTTACTCAGTTTATCCCATATATTGTATTTGGAGTCTTCTCCAAACTAGGATTACTGGTTATCTAACAGTGTAGTACCTCGCGGGCGGTTCTGCACAGGTTAGAGCATGTCCACAGTGACTGGCAGGTCATCGTACATCTGAGTGACAGATGTTAGAAAAAACACCCTTTATTCAGCTGTTCCACTGCCGTGTTATTTACATTAATAACCGATAATTTTACACTCTGCTAACATTATATAATAAGCATTTTAATTGACTATACATGACATCATTTCACTGCCGTGTTATTTACATTAATAATCGATAATTTTACACTCCGCTAACGTTATATAACAAGCATGTTAATTGACTATACATGACATTGTTCCACTTCCGTGTTATTTACATTAATAACCAATAATTTTACACTCTGCTAACTTTATATAACAAGCATGTTAATTGACTATACATGACATCGTTCCACTGCCGTGTTATTTACATTAATAACCGCTAATTTTACACTCTGCTAACGTTATATAACAAGCATGTTAATTGACTATACATGACATCGTTCCACTGCCGTGTTATTTACATTAATAACTGCTAATTTCAATTTTACACTCTCCTAACGTTTTTAAACAGGCATGTTACTTGACTATATTGACTCTATGTTAACGTTAATAATAATGTTAAACTACATGTAATAATAGAAATCTTCTGAAAATAGTAACAACCATTTAATGCACAACTACCTGCCACAAAAGAACATGTAACTACTGCTTTAACACATTTTTGAAAACTATTGAAATCAGGTTATCACTGAAATCAAAATAGTAACAACCATTTAATACACAGCTATGTGCCACAAAACAAGCTAAGACAGACCCAGTTATTTAAGCAATTCTCTAATTTTAAAAGAGCAGCATTTAAATTCTCATGACTGTCTTTTCCAAAATTACTACCGCTTAAAACATATGAAGTGTCGTAGCTTTTTCTCTGCTAAATACTACTGCTTGGTAATTTTAAAGCTTTTAACTTTCAACCTTTTTTGTTACACTGAGTACATGCATATAAAAACTCTAGCTAATGCTGAATTGGTCAAACTACTGAAGGGGTCATTGGGGATTTCCTTTTTGAGACAGTTGAAGTGCATGTGCAAACATCAATATAATCTTGAGGGTTTTGTGGAAACGTTTTAGTTTGTTGTTTTTGCAATGTTTGTGCAGACATGGTGCGGTACAGACTTGGTCATTGGGGGAAACATTTCATTTTGGAGATAAATGCTTTTAAAGAATTGCATATAATACACTGAAGAGGGATATATTCCAGAAAGACGTGTGCATGTTTCTTTTTGCTTTCTTCTTGTAGTATCCAAAATGTGTTCTCCCTTTGTTGCAAAACATTTTAGTCATTGCTTGATGGTGTTAGATGGATTAGCATTCTGAAAATGTAATGCCGAAACTGTGCAGTACAACACAAAGCACCAAAGTTCTGGACAGTGTAGTCTACAAATAGAGATAAATGCTTCAATTCAACTTTTCTTGAAAAAGTTGACATAATAAAAGAATGTGAATTAACATGCGTTTTCTGAAGTTTCAAGCTTCACATAATTTTGAAAATGCATGCTAACAAAAATCCTATTATTCCAGCAACTTTCTAAGTTTATAAGAGCAATATTTTTTGTATGTGTTTGTATGACATTTTTCTGCTAATTACTATTAATGTAGCTTCATAAGTCATGGGCGTGTTAGGTTAGGAGTTTGGTACTGCACTGTTAGATTACCGGATTACCACTATCATTGCTTCACATAACAATCCTGAGTTGTATCCTGTTTAAAAAAATGTCAAATGCCCTCATATTTAAGGAGGAAAATATACTTTAAAATGTTTCTCAAAATATTGCATTAAACTGGTATACTTTAATTTCACACACCATCAGCAATAATAAATTGTAACTGCTTTTAACTTCTGTAAAAGGAAAAACTTCAAAGACCAATGCACGTTAGGTTCAAGCAACGCACCCTTTATTACTTGCAGCAAGGAGACAAAGCATGTAGGTACAAGATTTGTCTAACTTTCTGGTGATCAGTATGTTATTCTTATACAGTTCTCGTCATGTCACACAGAAAATGTTACTAATCTACTGCTGACGTAGTTGGACACAGCTTTCTGTGTGTTATACAGAAAATGTTACCAGACTTATTGCTGACATAGTCAGATTATTGTTATCTTGCAAAAACATTTGAGAAAAACAACCTGGCCTTGGGCTTATTTTAGCCCACCTTGACTTCTTCAATTCTTCAGTTGAACAGTTCTAATACATGCATTACATTTTGTCTAGATTCAAGGTACATTTCTAGCTTTGGTACAAGTAGTGCTGACTATGGTTTAAGCTTTCAAGCATCTATTATTTTCTTTATCAAGGCTTCTAGCAGCTGCACATTTTCTCATAGCATAAGCAGAAATAAAATATCTCTTATTACGTTTCTGGTAGCTGCACATATTTTCATTGCATAAGCAGAATAAAGTGTCTTTCATTAAGTTTTTAGTGGCTGTGCAGATTCATACAACATGAACAAAATAAATGTATTAACCCTTTTAAGCCTTTAATGTACTAAGCATGCATATTGCTATTATGCATTTTTCTAACATTTCCCCCTTTTAATACTTTATTTTACTTTCAAAACAAGCATAAACAATTTTTTTCTTCCGTTAACCTCTTTCTACTCAGGATTTGCAGTTAAGAGAGTCATGTAGTTTAGGCCCATGAAAGCATTTTCAGTTTTTCAGTAATTCTTCGAGTTCAGCATCTTGGTATAAGGTTTCTGAAACTGAAATGTCTACAAAATTTTTAATTAGTCCTTTTATGCAGGGAATGCAGCAGCACCCACACACCATCAGTAGGGCTATCCCTACACAGATGGCAATCAGAATGTTCATCAGGATGCTACCTCAACCCCCAAACAATTTCTGAAAAAAGTCTGTCAATGGATTTGGTCCCAGTTTGGTCATGGCTGACACCTGCTGAATTACCTCAAGATGGTTGTCTATCTTGTGTTTGTGGTCAGGAATATATGAACAGCACTCCTCCTGGATTAAAGTGCACGTACCTCCTCTTGCCACTAGGGTGAAGTCAAGAGCCATGCAATTTTGAAGTACCACTGGTCTCATGGCAGTCAGTTCATCAGTTACCAATTCTATGGCAGAAAAGGTTGCATTACTCATTATTTCAAGAAGCTTAGACAATTTTCTCAGTTTCCAGATTGATTTTGTTGCTCCATATGCTGGTAGTATGCAAGCCCACAATATAACAGTATCACTCAGATCCATGTGCGACAGTCCGTTGTTATTCCCTGGGCCTAAGTCATGATGTTTTTTTCCAGGGCGCATTGATTTGTCCCACTGGATTGACAGGCTTCTTGATTTCTCGGGCATTCCGAATTTTCCCTTGAGGTAAAACTACCATGTGTCGTATGGCCAGAACCAGGTACCCCAAAAAACAACTGCCAAACCAATTTTCAGGTAGCCATTTATATGCTTTTCTTCCACATATAAAGTAACAATCTTCCACTTTAGTAGTAACTTTACTATACCCTTGCTCTGCGTGAAACATTTTTCTGTCGATTATGGACAGTTGTTTGTAGAGGTCAGCATTATGTCTTACTTCTTCAATTGTCCTATGCATCAGTTCAATCATAGCTCATGTTGCAATAGGATCTGATGTTATCAGATTTAGTGTCGCATCTATAGGGAACAGTTACATTGCAATAGCTCCAACTCACCTTGACTGTATCATTCTTATAAAAACATACAGTTCCTTTCTGTTGAATAGACAAGTGCAATGCTACTTTATCTTTTGATGTGACATTTGACATATCATGAAATAAGTTTTCCCAGGTCTTATTAGCCCCTAGAGGAACTGCAGTTAACAGTAACCCCCATATGCTGTTGGTAGGTCTGTGCAAATCCAGCAATTCGAAACATTGAAGGTTTCAGCAAACACATATTTGATTGCCTGGTAAGTATTAAAGTTCGGGTGCCACTCTGCATGCTTATTTAGTTCTACTTGCGTAGCTGAGAAAAGAAATGGCCACAATAAAGATATTATTGTTACCAGTACAGTCAACAGGATGGTCATGTAATACTTTTGTGGAAACGGTTGTTCTGCATTTACGTTTTCTCCGGTTCTTCCAAGTAGGTGGAATTATATAATATTGGTACTATTTACTTCAGATATTGGCAGAATAAGAGAATATGAATTGATATATATTTTCTGAAGTAAAAGAAGTTTATAACTCTAATTATTGTTCTCATTTATTAAGTTTGTTCACCACATTTTTCCAAATGTCACCAGCTTTAGGAGGGATTAAGAGGGACAGAGCTACAATTTGAGTCAAAATCAGGGACTTCTCTGGCAGTCAGGGAGAGTTGAGAGGTATGTGGCCCACTTTTGTGGTCACTAGTTTCTTCTGGTAGTTATACACCTTAATGCAGTGTCCTGAGTTGAACTAAATCTTAAATAATATAACAAATCACAGTGAGCGTAGTCCCCTGACGGCAATAGAACTTCCCCAGAGATATGAGCAAAATGAAACCTAATAATATTATTATCATTATTACTATTGTTTATATTTATTTCTAGTTAGGTGACACTTATCATCATATGTGTATAAATTATTAGGTTTCATTTTGCTCATATCTCTGGGGAAGTTATTCTATACAAGATATGTTTTTTAGTCCCTGAGTAAGTTGTCTTCATTTGACAGTTAGTTTTCTATGTGACATGTGCATATGAGTGTTTTCACTCAATTTGTGAAACATGGGATTATTTAAATGTATTTTCCTTTTTGATAGATGTTGATATTTCTGCTTGTTAGAAGTAGTATATTCATGCTGGTCTTTAGGTTGCTGTCATGCAAATTTTTGTTTTGTTGTTTTTTGAAGAGTCTGAAGAAGCCCTGTATAAAGCGCTCACTACTGTGATTTGTTATATTCTTTGCTAAATCTTAAATAACATTGGTCAAAAATCATATGATCCTGCCATAGTTCTTCCACCACTTGCAGCATTTCGTTAGATTTCTCAACTATCCCTGTTATTGTTTGCTTTAATCTTTACCAGAATATATGTCTTCATTGTTCTCTATAACCATATTACTAGCCAAATATTCTGAAAAAAACATCCTTATCTTCCTACGTTTTCAAAATAAAACATACAATATAATCAATCAGTTTTAGTACTTTATGAAAATTCCTTTGCAACTATTAAATAACAATTGCTTTTTATCTGATGTTTTGAGCAAGCTGACCATACATTTATCTGCACCTTAAAAATGTCTGTGTGCAATGGGCTGACATTTTTGGAAATTTTATGTATCCCAAACAAGAATGAATATTTCAAAGAATTCATGCCAAAGCAATTATTTCAATTCTGTTTGATATCTGAAAAAAAAACAAACAAAAAAAAAAAATCTCGGAGAACCCATTGGAATTCTTGTGCCATACTCCCTTTTCCTCATTTTTTTTTCTTGACAGATAAAGCTTTATTTAACATGAAAACATCACATTTTTTCTAAAATGTCTGTCCTTCTGCACCCTATTTAGTGGACATACTCTTACATTTCTTTCACTTTTTAAAACGTTATAGCTTTCAGTATCGTAATAAGAAAAAAATATGTGTTTTTGTTGAATGCGGACTGATGTACATTATAAACTGAAACCTCATGGGCTTTAACAAAAGCTATGACTTGTGGGTGTTCTTAAGGAGCAAAATTAATTCTTCCCAAAACACACTGCAGTCATATTTAGCTTTCTTCCCTTTGAACATAAGTTTTAAATGAATATATCTAGCAAACAGAAATACATCTGTTATCACATTAGTCATGTTTAAATACATGGAAGGGACAAAGTGATGTGCACAGACACATGCGCATGGAGGAAAAATACTTCTGATCCTCTCATCCTCTTATGGAGCTTTCATGAAATGTTTGGAATGTTATAAGTTAATTCTTGCTCAGAGTTCTGTTAACAGCAAATCTAATCTAAAAGGAATCTTGTGGGCACTTTAAAAACACATTTTTTTCCTTTCCTGTCAAAATGTTGTACATTTGCATAGTGAACAAAGATGTTAGTGGCCCAGAAACAACTCTTTGATGGTATTAAAGTTGTCAGAGAAATGGTGGTAGCCCTCTTTACAATGATGCATACAATGGTGATGGATAGTCTGAAAGGAAAAGCTCATCAAGACTCTGACACAACTTGCTGTGATGGAAAGGTTAGTTTGCTTTTGATTTCTTGTATGTTGTATTAATTTATTGCCTTTTTTATATATTTTTATACTGTGGTTTGCTTTAGCCACAGTGGTGCAGCGGTAGTGTTGTCGCCTCACAGCAAGAGGGTCTCCCGTTCGATTCTCGGCTGGAGTGCCTTCTGTGTGGAGTCTGCATGTCCTCCCCGTGGTCAAGTGGCATTTGAAAGACATGTATAAATAGGCATGCCTTCGTTGAAGGTTGGGTGTCGAGCTGGCACCTTGTCACCATAAAAATCTACTGCCAATCATTAGCGGACCAGAGTTCCGCTGTGGCGACCCCTAACCGGGAAAAGCCGAAAGAAGAACAACAACATAACTGTGGTTTTCTTTATTTGCACTGTGTTTTACTTGTATTCTGCTTTAACTGCATTTTAAAACTTGGAAAGAGACCATAGTTGTGTCTCTTGTGAGTCACACAGAAGTCAGAACAGGTCAGTTAAGGATAATTATATGTGAACTGAGGGGTGGCGCTACAAACTAAAACTTCTATTTAAGGGGTAAAATAAAACATTTCAAAGCTTTACTAGAAAAACTCAAGACTGACACAACTTGCTGTGAAGGAAAGGTTAGTTTGCTTTTGATTTATTGTATTTTGTATTACTTTATGGTCTTCTATTTTGTATGCTGGGATTTGTTTTCCTTTGCACTGTGTTTTACTTGTATTCTGCTTTTAATTGCATATTAAACTTGAAAAGACACCACAGGTATGTCTCTTGTGAGTCATACAGAATGTTCTCACCCTCCCACTGTGTTGCTGCTGTGTTGTTTAACACAACTGTCTTTCTAGTTGCCTGTCCCTTGTGTTAATTTGACCACGTATCTCTTTCCCTCTCCCTTTCACTGGCTGTTGTGAGCAAGCACAAAATTATCATTTTATGTAGAACACAAAAGTCTGCACTGGAGTACAATCTACTTAGAATGGATCCACACATGTAATACAGAAGGCCATACTGGGCATGCTCACACACTTAAACAAATGAAGCCCATGTCTACCCACAATAATGGACCATACATATCTGACAGTTTCAGATATTAGTGCATACACACCTCAGTATGCAGCAGTCATGCTGTGCACACACATTGGATAGGAATACACACATATATCTAAGGGCAACACACTATAATATGCCAAAAGTACACATACATAGATGTGTGGAAGAGAGAGACAGTGACAAAGAGCCTTCCATCGTGAGGCCTGACCCACCCAGCACACAGCCAAATGGCTACAACCACATGATGAGTAAATGTCACTCATTGTAGAAATTAGGTTCATAGGTTCATAGATTAGTACTAGGCTAACTGCCCTTGTGAGCCATTTAAGCCTAGCCAATTATCCCCTGTGAGATTAAAACCCTGTACCTTGTGTTTGTAAGGTAAACACCTTAACCATTAGGCCACCCTCCCTATCCCTCAGTATGAAAGACTCTGTGGTGCTAGTGCTAGCTGTGCAACATGACTGTACAAGGCAGTAGTCATCTAGCAGTTGTATACATGTACCTACGGAATATAAACCTGTGTGTGCCCACTTCTAGATGAATGGGTTATGGCCCATGCACACACACTGCCCTCCCCATAGCCCTACTTTAGCAGGCCTGCTGATGACAGTCACTTTGAAATATGCCTTTGGGAGAGGAATAGCCCAGTAATCTCTGTGGTGCATCCTATAACTACTTAATACTGTAGTGTGATAAACTAGTTAGGTAAGAGATCTAATCCCAGACATGGCAACTGTGGTGTGTGTGTGTGTGTGTGTGTGTGTGAGTATGTGCGTGTGTGTGTGTGTGTGTGTGTGTGTGTGTGTGTGTGTGTGTGTGTGTGTGTGTGTGTGTGTGTGTGTCTCTGTCTGTATAAGGAGCAATGCTTTTTAAGCTAGTCACACTCACTACAAATCAAATGCCCTACTTTGGCAAGCCTGCTGATGTCATTCACTTTGAAATACACCTCTGGAAGAGAAATAGCCCATTAATCTCTATGGCATGTCCTATAACTGTGCAATGCTGTTGTGTGATAAACTAGTTAGGTAAGAGTTATAATCCCACACATGGCAACTGTGTGCGTGTGTGTGCATGTGTGTGTGTGTGTGTGTGTGTGTGTGTGTGTGTGTGTGTGTGTGTGTGTGTGTGTGTGTGTGTGTGTGTGTGTGTGTGTGTGTGTGTGTGTGTGTGTGTGTGTGTGTGTGTGTGTGTATGTGTCTGTCTGTGTAAGGAGCAATGCTTTTTAGGCTAGGCAGCAGATAAAGGTGATAAAGGATAATGAGGAAAACATACTCACAAGCGAGGAGAGTGTGTTGAGGAGATGGAAAGAGTACTTTGAGGGGTTGATGAATAAAGGGAATGAGAGGGAGAGAAGGTTGGATGATGTAGGGATAGTGAATCTTGAAGTACAATGGATTAGCAAGGAGGAAGTAAGGATAGCTATGAAGAGAATAAAGAATGGAAAGGCTGGTGGCCCAGATGACATATCTGTGTAAACATGGAGGTGTTTAGGTGAAATGGCAGTGGAGTTTTTAACCAGATTGTTTAATGAAATCTTAGAAAGTGAGAGGATGCCTGAGGAATGGAGAAAAAGTGTTTTGGTACCGATTTTTAAGAATAAGGGTGATGTGCAGAGCTGTAGTAACTACAGAGGGATGAAATTGATCAGTCACAGCATGAAGCTATGGGAAAGAGTAGTGGAAGCTGGTTAAGAAGGGATATGATGATTAGTGAACAGCAGTATGGTTTCATGCCGGGAAAGAGCACTACAGATGCGATGTTTGCTTTGAGAGTGTTGATGGAGAAGTACAGATAATGTCAGAAGGAGTTGCATTGTGTTTTTGTAGACTTAGGAAAAGCATATGAGAGGGGGCCTAGAGAGGAGGTGTGGTATTGTATGAGGAAGTCGGGAGCATCAAAGAAGTATGTAAGAGTGGTATAGGATATGTACAAGGGTAGTGTGACAGTGGTGAGGTCTGCAGTGGGAGTGACAGATGCATTTAAGGTGGAGGTGGGGTAACATCAAGAATCAGCTCTGAGCCCTTTCTTATTTGCAATGGTGATGGACAGGTTGACAGACGAGATCAGACAGGAGTCCCCATGGACTATGATGTTTGCAGATAACATTGTGATCTATAGTGAGAGTAGGGAACAGGTGGAGGAGACCCTGGAGTGATAGAGATATGCTCTAGAGAGAAGAGGAATGAAGGTATGCAGGACTAAGACAGAATATATGTGTGTGAATGAGAGGGATGATAGAAGAATGGTGAGGCTGCAAGAAGTAGTGGTGGTGAAGGTGGATGAGTTTAAATACTTGGGTTCAATAGTTCAGAGTAACTGTAAGTGTGTAAGAGAGGTGATGAAGAGAGTACAGGCAGGATGGAGTGGGTGAAGAAGAGTGTCAGGAGTGATTTGTGACAGACGAGTACCTGTAAGAGTGAAAGGGAAGGTCTAAAAGAGGGTAGTGAGACCAGCTATGTTATATGGGTTGGAGACAGTGGCATTGACAAAAAGGCAGGAGTTTGAGCTGGATGTGGCAGAGTTAAAGATGTTAAGATTTGCACTGGGTGTGTTGAGGGTGGACAGGATTAGGAATACGTATATTAGAGGGTCAGCCCAGGTTGGAAGGTTTGGAGACAAAGCCAGAGAGGCAAGATTACATTGGTTTGGACATATGCTGAGGAAGGATGCTGAATGTATTGGGAAAAAGATGCTAAGGATGAAGCTACCAGGTAACAGGAAAAGAGGAAGGTCTAAGATAAGGTTTATAGATGTGGTGAGAGAGGACATGCAGATGGTTGGTGTGACAGATCAAGATGCAGAGGACAGGAAGAAATGGAAACAGGTGATCCGCTGTGGCGACCCCCTAACGAGAACAGCTGAAAGAAGATGATGATGATGATGATGATGACACTCACTACAAATCAAGTACCCTACTTTGGCAAGCCTGCTGATGTCATTCATTTTGAAATACACCTTTGGGAGTGAAATAGCCCAGTAATTTCAGTTGCACTTCCTATAACTGCGTAATGCTGTAGTATGATAAAGTAGTTAAGTAGGAGTTCTAATCCCACACATGGCAACTGTGTGTGTGTGTGTGTGTGT
This sequence comes from Protopterus annectens, assembly GCF_019279795.1. NCBI lineage: Eukaryota > Metazoa > Chordata > Ceratodontiformes > Protopteridae > Protopterus > Protopterus annectens. The sequence continues at coordinate 175,556,028 of NC_056741.1, read as the reverse complement.
GTGTGTGTGTGTGTGTGTGTGTGTGTGTGTGTGTGTGTGTGTGTGTGTGTGTATCTGTGTGTCTGTGTTTGTCATTCGTTTCCTGTATGGAGTAGCTGTGAGTGTGTAACAACTGGACTCATTGTGGAATGGGTTTTGCAAATTCCTTATATGGTGGCCTATTATATGTCACAATGTCCACTCTACAATAATAACCAATGTGAAATAGCTGAGAGGCTGGGGTGCCAATCCATAACCCTACAAGTGACATCAAGGCCTGCTGAACAAAGTAAGCACCCTTTGTATTACCCAGAGAACACTCTCAACCCGTGTCTCATACGCAAACACACTTGCCTAGGCAACAACCGCTATGTTGGTAGTACCCTGCATATTGCCAACAGATTTTAACCATGGTGTGATTGCAGTGGACTACAGAGGGCATGGCACCCTGTCGAACAGTACAATAGGCACATAATTGCAGAAAGTGTGCCTTGACCATGTTCCCCACTGGATGCCTGTAACAACTGTGGTGCCATCAAATGTGACCCACAAAGGATATATCATGCCTTAAACACATGCCCTGTATGGACAGATGCCATTGACATCAGGAAATACCTGTATCATGCTATCAATGTAGGTGCAGTGTCAACCTGCTGTCCATTACCAGTTCCTGACACATGAGGCCAGGTCTAGCACATCTGATGATAAGAATCTATGTACACAACATGGGCCAGACACCCCAGGTACATCCCCAGATGTCACTGTACATGTATGTGGGACATGTGTACATCCCAGATACCTTCTATGTCATGGACTATAGAACACATACATGGCAAGCATTGCACAGCACTGGCCAAACACAAATGTAACCCAGGTGAGTGGATGGTGACTACAATACCCACCTGTGCGGGCCAATCCAGATGTTACATCCCTGAGCCACACTGCAGACCATTGTCATGTGATCTGATGCCAAGTTATAACCTTTACCCAGCCTTGTACAGCCTTCTGGCACAGTCAACCCTACACACCCATGAAGCAATGCACCCATGCATGTCAGTACTGACACCCTGTGTCTTTGTGTGTGTTGTATGATGCTTTCAACCACATTCACGCTCACATCAACTCCCATTGGCAGACTGAAGCAGCCTGACTGATGTCAGACACCTTCACATACCCTCTGCCCATATAATCTCTGGACAACCCCTGTGGTGCATGTGATACCTGTGCATTACTGTATTGTAGCAAACTAACTAGATAGGAAGTATATTCCTGATCCTGCCAAGTTTGTCAATGTGTGTGAGTCCCTGAGGGAGTGTGGCTGTGTTGACATTGACACCTGTTCATGTGGACAGGCACATGTACCACACCTACTGTATCGCTATTATATCACTGTTGCAGATGTCACTCACCATCACATATACCTTTGGACAGTTCCTCAACATATAAGCTATGTGGCACATGCAATAACTGCATAGACATGTGATAGTACTACATAGTCAGTCAGGGATTTGAAACCCCATGCTGGTAGGTGTGTAACACAAACATGCTTAGGTTCATAGGTTATAGGTTCATAGGTTAGTACTACGCTAACTGCCTTTGTGGGCCATTTTAAGTCTAGCCAATTACCCCATGTGAGAATCAAACCTTGCACCTTTGGTTTATTAGGCAAATACCTTAACCATTATGCCAGCCTTAGGCTTTACTCTCCCATACCCTCCCTGTCTCACGTTGTCCTGTCTGTCTCTGTCAGTCCCTCTCTGGTCGATGTGGAGAAGTACACCTGCTTTGCTTAGGCAGCAGCTTGTGTTTTGTAAGTGATGCTGAGAATCAGCTGATGGCCTCTGCACAAATTGCAGTCCTCCTCTAGCTGATTGCTGTGGAACAGCTTTGGTAACATTTCCATAGCCAATTGCATGAAAACAAACTCCAATATCTAGGAACATCATGTTGGTGTTGGGCCTTTTCATTCACTGTGAGCAAGACCTACTGGTGTTTGGCAAACAGCATCACAGATGGTTTTGGGATTTACCTCTAACAACATACACTGTGGAAACAGGCCAACAGACAGGAGAGGGATGTGCCAGACATGACTACAGAATGTAAGTGTCATCTGCCGACTGGGCAGTGTGTGGAGCCTTTTGTGTCCTGTGTTACTCACAGAACACCTATCTGAGAACTGTGGAAGTATAGTGTGAGGATTGGAGTCAGTACATGTTGACAGCTATGAGAGTTACTTACTTCATATCCCTCATAGGACATATGTCACAACAAACCCTGGTATGACAGTAAATGTATGAGGTTATCACAGCAACATGCCAATATTGGGTCAGTGTTTGTAGCTCCAGCCACAATCTGTCAACCTGTGCACATATGTCATGCAGTAAGAGGTGCATATGTTCTGTACAGCATTATTTATTGACATCATACCTGATAACAAGCCAGTCAGATATCAGACTGTTAGACATGTTATGTATAGTAGGGGTTGTTTCTAAGAACATAACTTGGCCATTCTGTCGTTGTGTGTACAGTACTGGGGTCTGTCTACTTAGGGTGATTGTCGACAGTATGTGTATTGCGCATACGTACCTTGGGCTGTGCACAGACTGTTGTAGATGCCATTGCTCTTGGTCCTGTTCTATCTGATGTTACATGCTGCTTTGGTGTATGGTACCCTATTTGCTCACATGTCTGTAGAGCCAAACAGACATGTGTCCCATACTACAGACAGCCATCGGACCACACTGTGCCATGACCTAGTGTATGTAGGGTTAGTATGTGAGTGACACATATGAGGATAGTGTTTATCAGACTGTCCAGATAGTGTCATATGAAGCTTGTGTACCATATGTGGCTGTGGCTGTGTTTACATTGGTTGTGGGTATACACTTTCTCACAGGTGTCTGTTACTCTGTGCTGTGACAAGCGTGTAGAGCCCACTATAATCACAAGTATATGTATATTCCCCCATACAAAATATAGTACAGTGTTGTGGCAGTCTGCCTGTAGTTTGCACAGTGCTTTGTAACATGCCTAGCAGCCTAGTGTAGGGCTTCCAGCATGTAATAATGGCATATTGTTGTCAAATGTCTGTCGACACATTCTTCCTACTGCAAAGCTACTTGCCAAGCTGATGTCTGTCAGTCCCTCTACAGATGTACAGATGGCAGGTATCCAGCTTGGATACGTACAGGCAACCTATGCTTGATTGACACTGACATGTCTGCCCAGCTGTGTAATAACAGGCACATATAGGCGACAACAGCCTGTATGCACCACATGCCATGTGTACCTCCACTACACTACCACAGTCAGCAGAACATGCATGAGTACAGGTCTCCATCACAGACACTAACCATGTGTTGTAATACATGTTGCATACATGTCTCCTGGAGCACCTCAGTGGCCCTCTGCAACAGACAACCAGATGATTGGATGTTGCATGTAACTCTCACCATGATGAACACACCTGTGGTATCTGTTAATAGATGGTCTGCTGTCACATGGCAGGTGGCATGATACCACTGTACACTCATCCCCTACACTTTACTTCTCTTCATGGACAATAGCCCGGTACACCCTTATGAACACCCACACCAATAGGCTCCAGTACCAGCAAATCTGTATATGTGCATTACTGAAAATTATTGTGTCTGTGTGTTTGTACACCTGCACGTGATAACATCCTGGCTTCCGTCACATACACCACACACCCCATTACCATAGTGAGATGTGTCTGGTGATGTATGGTACATTATGTGTACCTTGTTACACTATATGCCCTCTGGGCTAGCTGGGGCTTACAGTACCAGCACTATACTGTTGTACAAAAGGGTTGATAGGCATGGGATACCCTCTGACTTCCCGCAAGTGTGTGTATGTGTGCAAATGTGTATATTTGTAGGATACAGCATTTGCATGCCACAGCCCCCTAATACAAGACACCTTACCACACAGTATTAGGTATACCGATGGTCCTTACTGTAGGAGAGCATTGACAATGCACCACCCTACAATCCCTGTGGCAAGTGCATTACATGCATATCGCTGTAGTTGCACTCTTAGAATATAAATGTGGCTGTATTGTAGACCAGAGCAATGTGTGATGGTGGGCATGGCAGAATATTATCATGGGTGTCAGTGCATACTATACCCACTGTGGGGTGTGGGTGATGGGTATACTGTGTTGACACCACAGTACCCCAGTACATGTTCCGTGCACCACTGTATGGGGTCCAGTGTCACCTGCAACCATACAGCTAACTGATAACACTATGTAGCCCAGCTATGCATGTGCTGTGTGCAACCTACCTGCTACAGAATGGACACACTAACAAGGTAGTTAGCACTGCTAAGCCCATGTGTCTGAGATGCATGTAGGACTTTTATGTGTTTGTCAGTGTGTACATGACAGTACATCACATTTGGTATTGTCCAGAAACAACTACTACATTCCCCATTACCATACTGTACAGGGCTTGAGGATGTTCTTCACGTGACATGTATCCTGGAGCACACATCATCCTACAAGGTGTGTGGTGTGAGCAATCAAGGCCACACACACATCAGTAGCACTACCCTACCTAGGTAGGTGTGTATTCCCGGTATTTCCATGTAAGAGTGTGTGTACATGTTAAATGATCTACCTCCATTCGCAGAATATGTCTGTCCCAGAACTGCTTGGCAAATGCCAACATTCCACAGGTACCATCAGTCTTTCACAGCTAGTAGATGTGTAAATGCCCTCCACCCCACTGTAGAGGTATACAGTAATACTGGGTTTGCTATAACTCACTGGGTATGGCTGTTGTGGATACAGCCACCATCATTGCAGTTACTGTTGAGTCTATCCCCCCACTTAGCTGTCTGTAATACTGTTCAGTGTATGTTAACAGGTTAAGTAGTTCTCAGTCACACCATTTGCATTAGTAGAGCACCTCACACCCTCCAAAGGGTAGGGCTGTGCCACCCACACTAACACACCTATATTTACTGAGGTGAGGATTGCAGTAGAGTGGGGAAAGGGACATATACCATGCTGTTACCATCGTCAATGTCATTAAAATAGCAGACTGCCTATATCCCAATTGCGGTTGTGCCTAACCTGTCCTGGTGGGATTACATGGGCAACAGATGTGTTTCCTACATGGGTACATACTTCCATGTGTACAGTCTTGTATCTGTACTGCATCCACACCAAAGGCTCTGTGTGTTGTACCCAGCCATGTGGTGTGTACCACCCAGTACATTTACCATTGTCCACTGTAGAAGGCCTGCTGACATCCTACAACATGCACTCACCTGTATACACCACCACACCCATCAGCCATGTGGCACATGGACACCCACAACAAAAACTAAATACATTTTGGTGACCACAATAACTCAGTGTTAATTACAGCTATATTGCATCATGGCTGTACAGCTACACTTTCTCAGATGTTAGCATTAAACTTTACTGCTGACAACATGTTACACAGCATTTCATTGGTACACTGTTGTACAGTCACCCTGTGAATCAGAACCATGTTAGCCTGCCCCTGTCGATGTTATGGATGACAGGATGTGGCACAGGTATCATCATATGCATATGTGTGTTGTTAGTTTGTCAGAGTCCAAGGCTGAGCCATACATTTGACATTTTGTGTGTGTGTGTGTGTGTGTGTGTGTGTGTGTGTGTGTGTGTGTGTGTGTGTGTGTGTGTGTGTGTGTGTGTGTGAGGGGGTTGACATTTTTATGGGCCTGTTGTGATGTTGTGTGTGCAGGTATGTGGTTGCCCTAGCTTTTTTGTTGATGTGTGATTGTATGCATGCACACAGTTTCACCATGTGTCTGCCCTATACTGGGATTTGTTGGACAGCTGCAGACCATACCTGGCAAGGTTTGCAGTTCACCGTTTCCAGCCAAGGACACGGGGACTGTGCCTGGCAGGGTTCCCACGGACATGACCAGGTACAAGCCAAGACATGGTACTGTCCCCTGAGGATGACAATTGTCCGTTGGATTCAGGTTCTTCTTGGGACTGGCCATGGCCACGTGCATGTGGCCTAATATGACAACGTGTGGACAGCACCCCCCATAGTGCTGGGGCTGGTACTGCCACTACAGGAGTGGCTCTGACTGCTGGGATGTCCACCGTGATATCCAGCTGCTGGTGTTGCTGGCCTATGTCCATGTGGCCTTCACACCACTCCCACCATGTTCTGAAGCATGGGCATTCCCAATGTCTCACCCCACCATCTATCCATGACCTCTGTGAAATAACAGAGGGCACCTGCTAGGTCATGGACATTGTCATTAAGAGAGGTTTGAATAGCCCTCTGCACCCTTAGACCCTGTTTGGTGTACCATTCCATTCATGCCTGAGCCTCCATGATGGCCCGAAACATGCATCTGGTAGTAGCAGATGCGGCACTTCTACCAGGGAAAAGATGACCAGCAGTGCTCTGACGAGCACCCCTAAACATCTGCCTATGTGGTACCCTGCTGGACATCCGGCTATGGCTGCTGTGTCCAATCTCACTTGCCATGGATACCACACTGTCCTGTCCCATGCCAACCACATACTGTCCCTCAGCTATGGACAACAGTGATGGGGTATGTATGGGCAGTGTGACTGTGTGCAGGGATGGGGTGGATGGGGTGGATAATTGTGGGATGACAAATGATGGCCCAGCTGCAGCCCCTGACAACCCCGCCTGTGCCTAACCACACCTATCATCATTTTCAGTTTCTGTATGGACACTGACATCAGATTCCCTGCAGGAGGGTCCCAGAACCACCTCGCCACCTGTAAGGGGAAAGCAGGAAATGAACTGTAAGACCTGTACATCATTGCTTAACAGTACACACACACACACACACACACACACACACACACACACACACACACACACACACACACACACACACGCACAAACATGCACACATGCACAGACATGCACACACACTGGAATACTACTTACCTTTACCTGGGTATACAAACTGTCCCTAGTTTATTGTCTTAAATCCCCCATACAGCATCAGACTTGAATAATTACAATCAGTAATGGCAATCATTCAGGTATCATTCTTCTAATTGCTCAGGCATGTGATCACATAACATGACCTGTTACTCCATTACCTCTTTACCTTGATTGGTGTCATTTTGTCCAAGACACCCTAATGTCATCTGGTTTGCACCCTGTTTTTTTCCATGACGTGTTGAGGATGGCCCCCATATGTTATGGGCTACTACAGTCAGTCAATAATGTCACGTACGGGAGTGACATACTTAACTGTTGTTCAGTAGCTGCACAATCTGTTGCACTAATAACTGTCTATGTGGACTACAGTAATATGTGGAAACACTCTCTAGTGTTGTCTACTAATTCCCCAATGCATCCTCTCTGCTGCATACATGGGTTTACCTTCACCTTTCTGCTGTTTTCAGTTAAAACAGTATCCCTGATATGTACTATTCCCTCCTAATGCATCTTTCCTGCTGCAAACAATGATATACTATCAGCTGTCCAGCAATCACATTTCAGACAAGTATTCCTGGTGTCTAATTTGTCTGTCCATGTCCATCTACTGCAAGATTCCTAAGGGAAGCTGAGAGGTATGAGCACCACCACACCCACACATGTGCATACATGGACACACACACACACACGCACACACACACACACACACACACACACACACACACACACACACACACATACACACAGGCATTCTACATACATGAAAACCCCTACACTCCACCAGAAAGCACCTACAGACAAATCCATCCCCCTAACACACACAATTACAGGTGATGTTACACTACAGTGTTACACACAGACCTCTAATTACCCATCTGTCAGCATGCATGACATGTGGTACTCAGCAGCATGAAGTGCAACTATAGTCAATCCCTGTTACCAACATTATACATGTCTGTGATGCATGGGTTGTGTTAGCAGGTGATGCCCCTTCCCCTGGAACACACTGCACCCATGTACACAGTATTGCTGTGCATTCTGTTCAGCACCCTGGCATGTACTGTGCACCATACCTCACAGGTGTACACACCATTGCAGAATGTGTATATGTGTGTCACTTATGTTTGCTCTGCTGCTCACAGCCTCTATGTGTTTGTCAATGATATGTGGGCATATGTCATTTGTGAATGCCTGATGTCTGATTTACAGATGTTATCATCAGTGGTGCATTTATGGGCGATAGAATACAATTACACTGACAACTGACACACCATATCATACCTATTGTAAGTGTATAGACCATTATTGACATGGCACCCTCTTCCCTGACATGCCATGGGGCCACATTACTGCATATGTCAACATTACACATACCTGATATGTGACATATGACCTGTGCAATCAAATTCAGTATGAGCCATATGTGTTAGTTGTGCAGATGCTGATTGAGATGCATACAATTTGTGGGTGCATATGTGTGCACACCCATATCATGATGATGTGTTGCTCCAACTGTTATGTGTACTACAGCGGTCGCTATTCCTGGAAGGGGTATAGTAGTATGGCCCATCTGCATTTTCCAGTATTTGGTCAGTCAGCCCTGCAAATGTTCCCCAACCTTGCATGATTGCATGGTCAACTCACGTGCACAGCCCTTGGTGGTCACACAGTACCATCACTATTGCCGTGGAGTCAGGATTATGTCTGCCACACTTCATGACCTTGACTTTGTGCAGATACAGCCATTCTTAGTGGGCTTTGTCTCTCTGCCTCAGTGCACTGTTGTGTTTCAGGATAACACCCCATCACCATCCTCAGCCTTATTGCAGATGCTTGACATCTACAGCCTACACATTTGCCATATTGCAGTATCCCAAACTATGAAGACCATGTGTATTGGCATATTCCCTGCTAATGTATGTCGAACATACAGGTGTATAGTGGCACCAGCAAGGTACAGATGGGGATATCATCTCTGGGTTGGGGTGAGGTGTTGATTGAGCAGCACATTTATCTTAATTGCTACTGTCTGTAGGTTCCCAACGTGGTCCTGGTGCATCAATACACATTGCAACACATGGCTTTGGGGGTCTTCTGCTGTTATGCAGATAATACCTGCAGTGTGCCCTGGCTGATGTTGCCTGTGGTTCACATAGGTTTATAGATAGGTACTAGGCTATTGTTCCTGGGGCATATATAAGCCTAGCCAAAAAGGTTCCCTGGCGTTTGCCACCCAAGATCTTTATCTTATTGTACCCCTGTCAAGCAGTGGCACAGTAGTGATCCCCAGGGTGAATCTCTTATTTCCCATCCAGTCGTCAAGAGTTTTTGTAAAGAGGGCCAATGAGGAGCTTTGCTTGACATGAATGGGTAGTCTGTTCTTGAATATAGGAAGTCTCTGGGATAGGAATCTATCCCTCCAGTATGTTCTGTTTATTGTGGTGACAAGGTTTAGGTCCCTGGAGCATGTGGTTCAGATAGCGTGGGATTTCTTTAAGTGTAGCATGTCCAACTGCTCTGAGTTTGACATAGATTTGTATGTTAGGCAGATATCACCTCTGAGTAGGCAATATGCAATGGAGTATAGCTGCAGTTTTCTGAGATGGTATGTGTATGGCATGTGTTTGAGGCTGGTTCATAGGTTTATACTAGGCTATCTTCCCTAAGGCATTTATAAGCCTAGCCCAGAGTTTTTGTGGCTTATGCCACCCCTTATGTTAAAAATACTGTGCCCATTAGTTTGTTGTGCCTCTGTCCAGCAGTGACACAGAGATGATTCCCGGGGTAAACCTACGATCTCCCATCCACCAGTCAAGATTTCTCTTGAACAGAGCCAGCGAGGTGCTCTGCCTCACATGGACCGGGATTTTATTCCACAACATAGGGAGTCTCTGGGTGACAAATCTATCCCTCCAGCATGTCCTATTTATATCCGTGCTAAGGTTTAAGTCGCTTGCTCTAGTGGATCTGGTAGATTTGGATTTTTTGAGGTGGAGCATGTCCATTAATTCCGGGTTGGACATGGCCTTGTATGGTAATCCTTTTAGTGAGGTGTGGGTTCTGTCAGTGAACATGTACAGCATGCATTATGGGTAGGTGTGTTAGATCTGTGAATGGAATATACCCTAGCTATTACATGCCCATTGTATTGGCAAGCATGAACATAAACCATATTCACCGGCTACAGGCTGCTGCCTTGGTGGTATACCTGAGGGACCAACATAGGAGTGAGAGAGTTGATATCAGTGGCCACAGCTGTTGCATTGCTACAGGGTGAGTTTAGCATTACAGTACATCAACAGTACAAGTCTACAATACTACAGCTTATACACAACTGTTTATTACTACTACACAGCAACAGACTCTATATATGACATCTCAGATATGCATGATCTACCTGTACAGATGCAGATGCATACGCAACAGTGGTCTACTGATGTGCCCTGGGGCCTTACCTGCACACTCCTCAGCCAGTATGTGGGTAGCACCCACTTCCACAATGCTTCATGACTGTTGTTGTTGTTGGGGGTGGGCAGGTGCCACAAGGCTAGTGAGGAGCTCCTCCACACAAGTCAGGGAGGATGGATATTATAACCCCCTGTTGTGAGGTGATCCCCCTGGATGGCGGCAGCAGCACACCAATGGACATTGCAAAGCAGGTCACTAGAATGATGCCGGACCTGCTCATAACTGTGGTTATGCAGGCCGACATCACTGACCCTGTGGACTACATCGTTCCACAGGGCGGTCCACTCCTGCAGATTCTGGGCTGTCCTGCCGAACAGCAGCTGGTAGTGCTGGATCAGGTGATTGATTATAACATCATTCTCTACGGTACTGTAGGACTGGAGTTGGCCATGAGACATCTTGCCTGAAAGACATAAAGATGGAAATAGGTCTGAGCAACTCATACAGCAGGGTCACCATAGTTTGATACACATCTCTGTCTCGCACCACCATATCAGCTACAACAAACTGTTCACACAATGCAATTGGTATGGCTACAGATTATCTACCACTGGGACATATATTGTATTGTACCACACTTTGTGCTATGTGTTTGTAGCAAAGTTCCCTGTGGGGACACTATCATTGCTGGCCTGTTACGGACTATTTCACCTGCATGCCATTGTCAGTGTCACTATAGTTCTACATACACATGTGGTATGCTTGCTATGTGATTGCTGCACATCTGCCATTCTGTGTTATTGGGGATATGTATGCATGCTATTGGACATGTTCCGGTATAGTGTGGACTATTACAACCCACGTATGTTCCATAACAGTGATACAATAGCATGTGTAGGGGATACTAGCTAGCAAAACCATGTCTCCCACTTCATCTAGCCATGTTACCTGGCCACATTGTATCTGAGAACCACCATGGGGCCTCATCATCTACTGGTCCTGCACTAACCTCAGGTGGAACCACCTCAGGGGATGGTGTTCACTCCCCCCCCCCAACAAGCACACGCAGACAGAATCCTGTCACCCAAAGGCAGGTCCAGGGTCTGGTGCATAGGGAGCTCCACAGAGACATGGGAGATGTGCTACATCACCTGGAGGCCTACAGTACACATACGCAGGGTGGACATGCTTGCTCCTCCTGCTCAGCCCACAGCCCAGGCACATTTATGACCATGTAGATGCTGTTGTGACTGTCCATGGGTGGGTAACTTTGTCCCAATGTTTCCATATGGGGGTTCAATGGCCTCCACATTCCAAACAACACTCCCCATCCACAGTGTTTACACCCCACATGTGTCATATTCCAGCCCTGTATGCTGTCTTTTCTGTCTTTTGACCCAACCTACATACCAAAATTTGCCTGCTGCCTTTTACCAACATACAAATCCCACCTTCACAAACAAGTTCGATATGTTTTCTGTGTATGCATACCTGTGTGTGGTGTCATGCCCTTTGAATTGTGATTGGGTATATGTTTAATGTTACGTATTCTCATTTGTGGGAATGGTTGCCACACTACACTTTTCACAGGTTCCAATTACAGGGGTTATGGTTGTGGGATATACTGTGCACCCAGTACATATGCATGGCTACTAATATCTTTTGTCTGTGTATATGTGTATACACTTATATATATATATATATATATATATATATATATATATATATATATATATATATATATATGTATAAGTATAGATGTGTGTGCATATCTGCACTGTTGTAATATGTAGTCCTTCCACACTGACGTTCCCTACAGTTGAATGACTTTTCTGCATGATATGTTACAAGTATTGCCCTGACATTGTACAGCTGAATTGACTTACTGTTAAACCATTGTAGCTGTGTTGTGGAGAGTCCTGGAGTCAAGAACTGCATGTGCTGGATATTGCATTGCATAGCATATCTGTTAAGGCTGTGGAGGGGGAAACATAGCACTAATTACCAGGTATCCCTCATTTGAGCCTGCCACTCCCATTAACAGTGCATATGGTCAGTTATTTTGTAGTGAGAGGTTCAGGATGTTGTTCCAATGTGGAAATGCAATACACATTTCTATGTGTGTGTGTGTGTGTGTGTGTGTGTGTGTGTGTGTATATATATATATATATATATATATATATATATATATTTATAAACATATTTATATCATTATTTGTGAGGCACACACACACACACACACACACACACACACACACACACACACACACACACACACATATATATATATATATATATATATATATATATATATATATATATCTGTTTATCTGTCTACATTTACAGATATATATTTATACATATGTCTATGCATGTTTGGCTCATAATTTTGGCCTGTCCGTCATTTTTTTGGCAATTGACATGGATGATCTCAGGATTGAAGTCACTAAAGAATGAAGATATATTTGAGTTTCAGACTTCAAATCCTTGAAATTATGTGTATTAAAGCACATAACTGTTTAACTAGCAAAGTATAACAACAATATTTGACATATATCCCTATTTGTACCCACATTTTGTCACAATTTGTCCAGAATGTTTGCATTAAGAGGTTGAGTGGTATGATATTAGTACATTTCCCGTAATGCTGACTGACTGTGCTGCTTGATATGTCTGAGAATACCTCAGATTTATGTACAGATGATATGGTGTAGTGGTAATTTACTGTGGTGTGCAGGGTCCTGGGTTCGAGCCTTGTATTTGCTGTATTTTTATTGCTGGGCAGAACAAGGGCCATTGGATACAGGGTGATTAAGGCACCTTTAAGAAGTTGTAAGTGGGTTTTTGTGGGTTTGTACGACTGTAAGCACTGCTAACTGCTGGTGAAATTCACTTACACAAAGTTAGCCTCAATATTTCTTACTCTGTGTAAGCACTGCTTACCATCATGCAAACAGACTTAAACCCACTTACTACTGCTTAAAGGTGCTTTCTCCTGCTTACCCCTGCACTAATTTCTTTAAAAGAAAAGAAAAAAGGTTTGATAGGAAAGTGGTGAAAAAGGGCCACAAAGAGGGAAAGATAGTAGGCAAAATAGCTAAGGATGTGCAGGAAGGGTGTAGGGAAGGTCCATAGCTGCCCATTTCTTCTATAGCAACAGTTGTGCATATACATTGAATGTGGAGGTATATTGGCACACTCAAACCCCTGAGAGAGGGGTGAGGACAGCAATAAAATATGTTGTGAAGCCAATTACACCAGATTACATGTGTCCAATGAACAAGTGTGCGAAGTGGGCAGCTATGTATGGGGCGAGATTTTTGGAACAAATTGCCCTTTTTTCTTTTTTAAGGTGAGAGTGGGATGTTGGGGAAGGATAGCAGGTATATTTGGAGAGGTAGGTTGGGTAGGAAAACAGACAAGACAGACAAGACAGCATACAGGGGCGGTATATGACATGTGGGGGTAAACACCTTGGACGGGAAGGGGTGTTTTGAATTCCAAAGTCCACGAGCCCCCAAATGGAAACAGTAGGACTGAGGTCCCCACCCATGGGCAGTCACCACTGCACCTTCACAGCCCCAAAGGTGGCTGTGCTGGGGGCTGGGTAGGAGGGGCAGGCTGACCCTCTAATTGCACCACACAGCCCTCAAGCTGGCGTAGCATCTTGCCAAACTCCCTTCGGAGCTCACTATGCACCAAGCCCTGTACCTGACTATGGGTGACATGTTCCTGTCCATGCCCACTCCTGGGGGGGTGAACCCCATCCCCTGAGGCAGTTACACCCAAAGGTGTTGCATGGCCAGTGGACGAGGAGGTCCTGAGATGTGTCCCAGATGTGCTGGTTCCTGATGCCATGGCCAGATGAGGTGGGAGAGGTGGGTCCGCTGTGAACGGCCTTCCCAAACGTGCTCTGGTGATGCAATTTTAAAACATATGTGGGTTAGTAAGTCAACACATTCCAGGATTAGGTATAACAGCATGCATAGATATTCCCATTAACCCATACACCAGATTAGGAGCAGTTGCATAGCAAACAGAACACATGCATATATGGAACCACAGTGGCCATTACAACAGTATGAAGGTTACATTGATGGCAACAGGCCACCAATGTGAGAAAATTTCAACATGGGACATGCATAGAAACACATTTCAATATTTATTAAACAATAGGACATATGTCCCAACAGTGCCTTTATGTAGAACATACCCATTGATTTGTGTATTTAGATTATTGTGGCAGATATGGTGGGGGAGGGGGTGGGAATTCAATTAACAACTTATACGTCCCTGTAGTTCTCACAACTTTCATAGTCATTGCTCTACTTCGTGAATTACAGGTATCATTACAATACCCTATGGGCTTAGTTTGGACAGTGGTAGATTTGTAAACAGGTATGTACGTGAACTTGTGCTTTACCTAAAAGTCTATAAACCACTTACCTGTTTTACCTGTGGAGAGAGTATTTGTTATGACTACCTGACTGTTTCTACACATAATCCCAGATTCCAGGTTGATGTTGTACACATACCTGTTAATCTCTTATTGCACACACTCTGGTCAAGGCTTGACAACATGCAGGTGGAACTGGGAAATATGTCGACAATTGCTCTCATACAATTGTGGCGAGTTGCTACAATGACAGCTTTGTTTTCATGTACATTTTCTGAATGTTTACAAGTCTCAGAATCAGTTATGTGTCATTAACAGCTGCCTAAACACCTGTGATCATCACACTGATTTTCCAGGGGGACAGGGTAACAGGCAGCAGATATGGGCCTATTATCTGAACATTCTGAGCTATTCTGTACAGCTGAGGGGCATGATTATGCATACAGCTTACTTCCGCTCCCAGGATGCATACCATGGCTGTGTCTACTAAAAATAGCACAGGTTACATGACGGTTGTGTGTAGTATTTAGATATTGCTGTCTGCCTTCAGTGTTTTCTGTCTATACATCTCGCAAGGTTTGGCAATCTGACCTCTTGTGATTACAACAGTCATATACAGGCATTCCTAGAGATTTTTATTATGTAGCACAGTGCAGGTGACAGTAATTACTACTACACTATTATTCAGAGGTACTGCAATACTAACAATGCCATACAATGCCAGGATAAACAGTAACAGTCCAGGATGTTAATCTTTATTTCTATGCACATTGTACTTCTGTGACAGACCTGTGGAGGGGATGTTTGTCAACACTACCTGACTGTTGTCACACCTATTACCAGATCCCAGGTTATTATTAAGCACATATGCCTCACTCTGTTAGCGCACACACCCTGGTCACAACTTAACAACTTGGGGAGTGAGATGGGACATATGTTGCATATTGGTCTCATAACATTTTGGTGAGTTGCTAGAGTAACACTTTGTTCTCATCGACATATTCTGACAGTTATAGGGACTGACAATTGGTTTTCTGCCATTATTTGGCTAGTAAACATCTGGGATCATCACACTAATTTGCCAGGGAGACAGGGTGACAGGTGGAAGATATAGGCCAATTATCAGGACGGTCTGCAATATCTGTACAGTTGGGGGTATAAATATGCATACAGCTTATTATCACTCCCAGGATCTGAACCATGGCTGTGTGTGTTGAAAACACGACACTTTACAACATAGCAGAGTGTGCTATTTGGATCTTGTTGTGTATCTTTTCACTGTTTTCTAAGTCTCCCTCAGTTGTACAATCTGACCTTGTGATTACAACAGTCGTATACAGACATTCCTACACATTTTATTTATGTAGCACAGTGTGGGTAACAGTGCTTAACACAACAGTACTATTAAGAGAATGCAACACTACATTACCATATGATACCAGAGTAGACACAAGCAGTCCAGGAGTTAGACCTTTATTGATAGGCTGTTACACTTTTATTTCGATACTACCTATATGACACTCTTCCTTCCATATTATCCTTCTTTATTTAGTGCATCAGTTAAGATATACAGTTAGTATACTGGCAATTAACTTTCTACTACTTTTATAGTTATTTTTTATGACAGTACATGCAAGATTATTGCTAACCTGCCTCACAACACAAATGCAGTCTACACAAATGAGCTTCACAGTTCACAGCCCACGCAGCTGCAGCTGTTGAAGGAATAGTGAAATATTTAGCCATACCTATCCACTATATGTACCAGCTAGGCATTTTTTAAAAAGTTAATAGAATTAGTACTTACACACTGCTGGGACCTTGGGCATCTGCCTGGCTTCTTGGATCCACTGATCCAATAACTCCCTCTTTCTCCGCTTCAGGTCAGCATGGTGATGCCTGACCTGCTCACCAGTTTGAGGGATTCCAGTGGCACTGATGAGGTCATGGGCGAGAGAGTCCCAGGCCTCCACTTTATATTGGGAGCCCTGGTACTGGCCCTGCAGCAGTCTCTCATCATGTATTTTTACCAGGAGCCCTACCATGACCTTGGACTCCTGGGTGCCCCAGCACTGCGCTTGAAAGCGCAAACCTTCTCCTGCCATTCTACCTACAGGAGAAAGCTGCAACCAGTTATGAGATGTATTCCTGCCTGTCAGGTTTAAATACGGCTGATTTCCTGCACTTTGCCATGATTGGGCACTTTTGAAAATGCTAAGCTACAGGAAAACCTGCTTAACTAAGGTTAGCAGTGCTAAAAGGGCATTACCAATGGGCAAACGTGTTCAGCTAGGCTACTCATTGCATACAACTGGTAAGCTGAGGTGTGCATTGCTTAGCCTTGCTTATTTTTTATATTTACATACTACTTGCTGTATAGCATTGATTTAGCATTCATTACCTACTTGTTCTTGGGGGGGGGGTCTATATTACATCACTGAATGTTTAAAAAAGCAAACAGTGATTAATCAACCCTATGTAAGGAAAAAGATTACAATATCAAACTGTCAGAACAGCGATTTTTTTCTAAGGGAATAAAAATTGCCGTTCCAACAAAAAAAAAAAGAAAACACTTTATAACATTACATTAAGTAGGGGCCTTCAACCCCCACACCCCCCTACTTAAATATATCAACTCCGAGACCGCACTACAGTGCCAGACATGGCAAAGTACCAAAGCAGCCAAGCAGATTCTTTCTCAGGGAAAGAATTTGCTTACATGCTGCTTTGATATTTCGCCGTTTCAGTCTTTTATGTTCGACCAAGATGCATTCGAAAGAATGCATCTTCGATCTTCTAATAGGAGCCCATTCTTCAGTATCCCCGATTCATGTGTCTCTTTCTCTATATATCTATATTGATTTTATATATATATATATATATATATATATATATATATATATATATATGTGTATATATATATATATATATATATATACATATATAAAATATTTGTTTTTTTATATCTTTATATTATTATTTCTTTATCTATACATACATCTACATATATAAAGACATTTTCCCTAATGTTGAATGTCTGTGCTGTATGATATGTTTGGGAAGCATCAGATTTATTTATGTCTGTCTTGGCTTAGTGTTAAATCACCTGGCCTATAGGGTGCATAGTCCCGGCTTCAACACTTGCAAAAGCTGTTCATTTCTTTCCTGGCTAGAAGAAGGGCTGTTGGATACAGAGTGATTTAGGCACTTTTAAGCAGTTGTAAGTGGGTTTGCATGGGTTTGCGCTGGGATAAGTACTGCTAACTTCCGGTTATAGTTTCTTATACTCACTTAACTTCTAAATTGCTTAACCTGTGTGTGCATTGCTTACCCCCACACAAATGGGCTTAAACCCACTTACTATTACTTATTAGTGCTTATACTTGCTTACCAGTGCTTACTCTCGCTTACCACTGCACTAATTTAGACAGTAGTGTCTAATGGTTGTTGGGAAGGTGGGAAATTTGAAAGCTGTATGGAGTTATCATTCATTACACATTTTAGCTTCCATTTGTATCTTTGATTCGTGTGTACATATGCTGTATGGGGCACGTGTGATTATCTGTGGACTTTAACAGAACAAAAACATAGAGCCAGCAAATAGTGACAAAAATACGTGTATTTAAGAAAATAGCATAACAGCAAGTACAAACATACCGGTTTCGGCTGGTATATTACGCAGCCTTCTTCAGTGTATACAGAACATCCAATACATGCTGTTTAAATAGTCCACACATGAATCCCATTGGCATAGTACTTATAAATATTCATTGAGAGCAGGGTGGTCTTTAATTATCCACTTTTTTTCTTTAAGATTTAAAATATTGTGCCAACCAGTTTTATTCTTACGATCACCTTGTATTAGATCAATTATAGTAAACATAAATTTTGCTGTTGGATGAACCAACTGATGTTTATAAAGGGCATTAGTCACCTTTTTGTGTTTTATGTTACTATAACGTTCAGAAATACGCAATCTGATACACCTGGAGGTTTGCCCAATGTAGAATGCCCCGCAGCTACAAGTGGCCATGTAGATGGCCCAATCACTACTACAATTCACAAAAATGTTTAAATCAAAAACTTTGGGGCAATTTCTACTTGAGAACTCCTTCGTTGTAGAGATATATTTACAATTGATACAGTGGCCGCAAGGAAAACACCCACATAAGATCTGACATGACAAAGTTCTCTGTATCTTACTAGTATGTTTAGTGTCACTGTATTTATAATGATTAAAGTAGGATTGGAGCTTTTTGCCATTCCTGTAGGAAAACATACATTGGTCAGGAATGATGTGTGCAATATCAGGGTCACATTGCAAAATATTCCAGTATTTTCTGACACTCCCCACTAAACAGTTGGTGTTACAACCATACGTTGTGACAAATCTCAATGGTTGAGAAGAATGATCAGATTGTTCCCTATATTTAAGTAAATCATTACGTTGCATATTGTTGACCTGACATTTAGCAACTGCAATAGTACCAGCATTATATCCCCTTTGTTTAAATCTATGAGTAAGATCAATTTGATTTCTACAAAATGTAGAATGTTCAGAGCAAATACGTTTAGCTCTGATGAATTGGGATTTAGGTATGTTCCTCGCTATGTGTGGATCATAATTAGACAGATTCAAAATGTTGTTATCAGTAGGACAAATCAATTCATTAATGCCATATCCAGTAACCCTTGTAGATTGCTCACTTTTCCTGTGCTTACGCCCCCCGTCTCCGTGTGTTCCTAAAGGGACTCTTCCAGAACTTCTTTTGGGGGATGGAGACCCTGTTGCTGCCAGGGATTCGTTGTCAGTGCCTAAGGACGTATCATCAAAAGATGAAATACCATCAGCTGTATTCTTGCGCAAAATAGACCTAGGTCTTTTCCTCTTCCTAACTGATGTGGGGAGATTGTTCATCTTTTGATTTGTCCTACTGATAACAACATTTTGAATCTGTCTAATTATGATCTGTCTGATGTACAAATTCAAGTTCTTAATAAAGGTTTGAATTTTATACCTGGCTCCATCATATCTGAAGATATATTTGCTCAAGACTTGATTCAATTTTGTAGATCTATAAACTTAAGAATGTTCTTTGGTGACTCTGGTACGAACTTTGACTGTGGCAAATTCATATATCATAAATCTAATTTCACTCCGCCTATGAATGCGGTGGTTCAACAGTTCCAAAATAGTGTATTAAAAGATATACATTTTCTCAGTTCTGAAACTGTTTTCAAGCATAATAACATTACCCCTATTGAGAGAAGGGCAATTCTGGAACTTCAGGAGAACAAACATATTGTAATAACAACTGCTGACAAAGGTGGAGCTGTAGTAGTTTTAAACTGGACAGACTATGATAAGGAAGCCCGCAGGCAATTTTTTGATGCAAGATATTATACATATATGGGGGTGGATCCTATGGGCAGATTTAGTAAATGTATAGAACGATTCCTACAGGATGCAAATGACAGAGGGGTCATATCTAAAGACACAGTACAACAATTGACTATTAAGGATCCCAGTGCTCAATACATCTATTTCCTGCCCAAGATTCACAAAGATGCCAAGAACCCTCCAGGAAGACCAATAGTTTCTGGCAGAAACTATTTGACGGAACCCTTATCATTGTTTTTGACCAAATATCTTAAACCTTTGCTACCTTTCATTCGTTCCAGGTTACAAGACACTACTAACTTCTTGCAAATTATATCAGATACACAACTAGAAGCTGATTGGCTTTTGTGTACGCTTGATGTGAGCGCATTATATACCAATATACCCCATCAGTCAGGTCTCAAGGCCTTAGCATATTGGCTTGACCATTCCAATTTGTACAATTCCACATTTAACTCCTTTCTGGTCGATATGGCTAGGTATGTTCTTACCTGTAACGTCTTTTATTATAAAGACACATGTTTTTGGAAAATTAAAGGTACGGCTATGGGGGCATCTTTTGCCCCCATATATGCTGACCTTTTCATGGCCTATGTAGAGATTGAGATGATTTACAATTCTACAAGGAATATTTTTCTTTCAGACATGGATATATGGAGACGTTACTTGGACGATATATGGTTGGTCTGGAGGGGCACAGAGTCTAGACTTCTTGAGTTTGTTTGTTATTTGAATAATAATGAATGGGGGTTATGTTTTACGGAACAACATGATATCAATAACATTATATTCTTGGATGTACTTTTGCGGAAACAGCCTGATGGTACATTGGAAATGGAAATATATAGGAAATTTCCACAATATAACCCCCTACAACATGCCTCCAGTTACCATGCTCCACACATAGCGAGGAACATACCTAAATCCCAATTCATCAGAGCTAAACGTATTTGCTCTGAACATTCTACATTTTGTAGAAATCAAATTGATCTTACTCATAGATTTAAACAAAGGGGATATAATGCTGGTACTATTGCAGTTGCTAAATGTCAGGTCAACAATATGCAACGTAATGATTTACTTAAATATACGGAACAATCTGATCATTCTTCTCAACCATTGAGATTTGTCACAACGTATGGTCGTAACACCAACTGTTTAGTGGGGAGTGTCAGAAAATATTGGAATATTTTGCAATGTGACCCTGATATTGCACACATCATTCCTGACCAATGTATGTTTTCCTACAGGAATGGCAAAAAGCTCCAATCCTACTTTAATCATTATAAATACAGTGACACTAAACATACTAGTAAGATACAGAGAACTTTGTCAGGTCAGATCTTATGTGGGTGTTTTCCTTGCAGCCACTGTATCAATTGTAAATATATCTCTACAACGAAGGAGTTCTCAAGTAGAAATTGCCCCAAAGTTTTTGATTTAAACATTTTTGTGAATTGTAGTAGTGATTGGGCCATCTACATGGCCACTTGTAGCTGCGGGGCATTCTACATTGGGCAAACCTCCAGGTGTATCAGATTGCGTATTTCTGAACATTATAGTAACATAAAACACAAAAAGGTGACTAATGCCCTTTATAAACATCAGTTGGTTCATCCAACAGCAAAATTTATGTTTACTATAATTGATCTAATACAAGGTGATCGTAAGAATAAAACTGGTTGGCACAATATTTTAAATCTTAAAGAAAAAAAGTGGATAATTAAATTGGGTGGTCTTTTCCACCCTGGTCTCAATGAATATTTATAAGTACTAAGCCAATGGGATTCATGTGTGGACTATTT
>NC_056741.1:175476577-175529077 GCF_019279795.1 Protopterus annectens | reverse complement strand
TTCACATGGGTAGTGAGATAAGAATAAGGAGGCAGAGCACATAAAATTGCAAAGGCCAAGTATAACAAAAACACTACAAGCTTCTGGAAAGTGACTCAGCTAATGGCACAGAGAAACTCTAGCAAGTTGTAAGGTAACGCAGAAAGGTAAAAAAGATCATCATCAGACACCATTCAAAAAGGATGCCAGCAAAAATGTGCTCATCAGTTCAGCAGACATTAAAAGCAGATAACAAGAGTACTTCTAGCAGCTTCTAAATGAAAAACAAAAAACACAAAAGTTCTTTTTCATACATAGACTTCAGGAAGTAAGTACAGCAGTAAGGAAAATGAAGTCAATGAAAACAGAAGTCTTAGATGATGTGACAAAAGATATGACCTAAATGATGGGTGAGTTAGAGGAAAAATTGTTCACAAGGTTACTCCTGGCAGAGAGAGAGAACAGCATATTCTAGATGGTTGACAAAAATAACAAGAATAAAGAAGGCATTCACAACATTGGGTAGTACGGAGGTATCACTAAATGTCCCATCCCTCCAGAATTTACTCCAACCCTATCGCACCCAGATCACTAAGATCCAGCAACAAAAATCACTTGCAGATCACTAAAGCCAATAACTCTGCTGGTGAAGCACTATTCTCTTGCACCATAGCCAAATTATGGAACTCCCTCCCACCCACCCACAATTACCTCCGTACCATCATGCACCCACTTCAAAACTTTACTAAAAGCGCACCTAAAAACAAGCTGGCTATGCCCTTGCAACTCCCACTCTAATATCACCCTCCCAATCCAACCACTATCTTTCTTTCCACTCCACTAACTACTTTGATTATAGCAAGCTCAGATGCTCATAAGCCAGTATTTATTATACAGCAGGAACTTCTTCGTGTAACATTTGTTAATGTCTGTTATGTACTTCACAGATAAAGATTCTAGTTGTCTACTGATGTACCATGTTCTTCATCTGTAAATATGTTGTAAATAATTGCTATGTAAATTGTCAATTGCTATGTAATCCAATGTAACTACTGTCTGTTTATTTTAACTGTGGAGCTTTTCTCCCCGGGCCTCTGCTGAAAATGGACCTACATCCAGTCGGATGCTCCTGGTCAACAAATATAAATAAATAAATAATAAATAAATCAAACCTCTGTCAAGCTGCATGAAAATTGTTGGAGTGGGTAACTGATAAATCACAGCATAGTAGATAATCAGTTAAAAGATGAGCAAGTCAGATTTATATCAGGATGTAGCACTACCATCCCAATGTTTGCAGTGAGGTTGACAGTAGAAAAGTTTAAGATGAGCAAATAGTCCAGATGGACATTACCAGACTTGGAGAAAGCATAAGGCAAAGATCCAAGAAAGCTGATTTGGGCAGTCTTATGATGGTTCTAAGTCGGTGAAACATTTGTAGGGATTAGTGATTGCTATGCACAAGGACTGAATGACAAAAGTATGAACAGTGTCTGGGCCAACAAGAGGCATCTTGGTATGAGTGGGCGTACATCAGAGATCAGCACGAGACCATTGTTGTTAAGACTGATGATGGACAACATTAGAAAACAGGTCAAAGGGGATACATCAAACAGCTGCGTCATGCAGACAATATCACAAACTTAAACATAAGCCTAACTGGAACTTCAGAAAATGATAGGAGACTGCAATGCAAACCTGAATCCATATGGAATAAACCTGAGTTCAGACAAGATAGTTGTCACTGAGCAAATGGGGGAAGTCACAAGAAAATGGAATATGAGATAAAACTGACAGTAGTGGAACAGGATAATATCATCATGTATGGGAGATGAGAAGTCTGCTTGAGTAGGTCAAAGCTAGAATCAGATGTGCTGTAGCCATCTGGAACAGAGTGTCAAGGATAGTCTGTCAGACAGAAAAATGACAAACAAGTTGAAAAGTAAGGTATACAAAAAGTGGTGTGACCAGTACCTCTGCATGCACAGAAATATGGGTAATGAAGTGTGAAAGTGTGAGGTAATGGAGTTGAAGTACCTGAGATGGGTGGTAAAATGATCGTTGTGGACAAATGAAGAAAGGAGTATATCTGAACAGAAGCCAAAGTACCTATAGTTGTAGAAAAGGTCTCGGAGAATGGATTATAGTCATCGAGTCATGTGTGCAGGAAGGCTGAAGGCAATTTGGTTAGAAGATTTTTAGGGAGATAGGAAGAATGAAAGCAGAAATGAGGATGCCAGCCAAAAGATGGAAGGATTGCATGAAAGAAGGTAAGAGAGTGGCAGTAAATCAAGAGAGGTAGTGACAGTTCATGTTACACTCTAACCCCATGTAGAAACATGGGAAAAGGGTTCTTGATGATGATGATTTTCCTTTATTAGCATGAATGTGAGCATATACATTTGACTTTTGCACATACACCGTCATAATATTGTAATTATTAAAACAGATGTTTTACAGTTGTGGTAATTGCTCCTTTCTGAAAGATATGTGTTCCACAAATTTTTGGATGATTCATATCATATTTTTAAATGTGCAAATAATTATGATTTTTTAATGAATTATTTGGTCATTACTTTTGTAATGCATTATCACAGTTAAATTTAAATAGTTTTAAGCTATTAGCATGGCAATTGCAATTATCTGTTTATGAAATCAATTTATAAAATCTGAGCAAAATTATTAAATGGTCAATCAATAATAAAGGTAGAAAGTCATTTAATGGCAGAAATGTCTTTACTTTACAAGAAAGACAGCATCACTTGTTTCATAACCTCTTTGATACAATTAAGATGAAATCCATCAGTACTTTTATGATGGTGTTGGGAACAAGTCAAAAAGTTAAATATAAATCTGTGCATTAAGTACCTTTATATCAGATGCATTTACTATGCAGGAACATTTAGTTTATAAAATATGCTTATTAATTTCCTCACAGAAATTAAATTTGTCATTGGTTGGAAAGTGCCTCTCATTAAAATATGAAGAATATCAATAAATTGTATTAATAAAAATGCATATCAGTAGCAATAACTTACACTGGATTACCACTTGCAGAATTGCAAGGAGTCCCATCCACCCATCTCCATGATCCTTCTGTATCCTTGTCTGTCATTCCAATCCAATAAAATCTGCTATGGTCCGTTCGTGCAAGTTGTGTAAATTCCTGGAATGATGATAAAGATATATAAAAGTTAGTCTAAGCTCACACACATGAATTAAACTACATTACATGCATGTAATTATAATTATCTTTATCTATCTTTATTTTGGCATTTATTTATTTTATTTTAAATAGATATGGTTTAGATCCCCAGTGGTCTGTTTAGATTAACCTATGAGATTCTCACCACTAGCTCATTGCAATACTTAGTTTTCAGTGTTATGAGTTTTTAGCTAAATGGGTTTGACAATATAAATTTCAGTGTTATGAGTTTTCAGTGTCATGATAGGGACTCATATATGTGGCTGTGTGAGCAAGTGTGTGTGTGTGTGTGTGTGTGTGTGTGTGTGTGTGTGTGTGTGTGTGTGTGTGTGTGTGTGTGTGTGTGCACGTGCATGCAGACATTACTAAATACTTGCATAACTTATATTCTGGACATAAAAGACTTCGTCCAACACCAATTACATATCCTAAACAAACTTCACAAAATTATGCAGAGTAACTCTCATATCAATGATATTAAAAAAAGAAATATGCATATACAAATAACTAAACAAATACAAATCAACTTAACATCTCATGTTCTGAGAATAATAATGTCTGCCGGGGCATTACAAGGAAATAATGGACCAGGGTGGGTAGGCCTTCCACCTTTGTCTTTGGGTCTCACAATACTCCTGGGTAGTCATTTATTTCTGTGCAATGCTCATTTTTTTGGGTATTGCTGCTTACTTATTCTGCCTATGCCCAGTATAGAATGCTAATTTTATTGTTGCCAGTGCATACATGCCCTTGTGATGAAGTCATCATTTTGCTTTGAATGCGAACATATTAGGTTAATCATAGCAACTGATTTTATGCTTCTACTTTGAATTTATGTTAGAATATGAGTTTTGTATCAAAATATTGCAAGAGACATGATAATGACTATAGGAAATTGACTTAATTTTTGAATCACAAAGTATAAATGCAGGAGTACACAATGACCCCAAATTAAACTATCATGTACACCAAGATTAATCAGAAGACAGGTCCATTCAATGAACCTAGAGGATACTATGAGAGGCAGATCTCTCAAATGCCTCTATTGTGGAGGAGCATTCTTATTTTCAGGCCTTAGTTAGGATGCCCTTTTGTGGAGGTTTATCTCTATTTACTAGCTTGATTTATTTCTTCACACAGTTTTCGGAATCTGTTCATCACATGCAATTTTTGAAACAGTCTAGAAAACCAAACAACATGACCAACATACTAGTGGCAATAATACTTTAAAGAAAGAGGGCACACATCTTACAGCTCCCTTTTTCTAAAGCAAAAATAAATCAACTTGCGTGGTCACATTCTGTTATATAGTTCATTAAAGTCTACAGACTTTACACAGTTTCTTTGACAGTGTGCTTATATTTTCCCATCATTGTATCACTATCTGTTTTTTTAATAGATTTTTAAGTAGCAGCCCACCACATTCCTACCAGAAGTAGGAAAGGTTTTACTCGTATTCTTTCAATTGCATATTTAAACTAGGAAACAGCCCACAGCTGTGTCTCTTGTGAGTCAAACAAAAATTAGAACAGGGCAGTTAATGTTAACTGCCTGTGAACTGAGGGTGGAGACTGAAGCTTAACCTTCTATTAAAGGGGTAAAATAAAACATTTCAAGGCATTGCTGGAAAAGCTTACCCAGACTCTGCCATAGACTGCTGTGAAGGAAAAGTCAGTTTGTTTTTGATTTTTTATACTTTGTATTGCTTCATTGCCACATTTTTTTCATATGTTGCAAAGTATTTTCTTCACACTGTATCTTACTTGTATTCTGCTTCTGCTTGTACATTTAAACTAGGGAAAATGCCACAGCTGTGTCTCTTCTGAGCCATATAGCAATTACATTTTTACTAACCCACCCACCATGGTGCTGTTGTGTTTTAACTCAACTGTCTCTGTAGTTACCAGCCCCTTATGTTAATTTGACCACATATTTTCCTTCCTTATCCTCTTTTATTGGCTATTGTCGGTAAACAAAAAATTGTCATTTTGCTAAGTCTCTCCTGTTCAGCTATTTAAATGTATTGGCCATCTCATTGTATTCCATACAGCCAGAATACTAAGTACCCACCTCATTCTAGTCTACTTGTTGTTCTAAAATTAGTGGTTCTCTCCTTAGATTGCTAAATATTAATTTATTCCCACCTTTCATATCTAACTGCTTAGTGCACATTGCAACTCTCAGGATATTAACCCATTTTGCATCCTACTTTCACAATTTGCAATATCTAGTCCAAGCCCACCAATTATCAGAGGAGCAACATTCTGACTTTCAGTAGTTATGGGTTTAGTGCTTTTGATTTGCTTCTGGTGAGAGAAGGAGAAACGAGAAATTATTTACTTGAGACTGATGATCACCAGAAATCCTGATAACTACTTCATAGGCACCAGCTTGGAATTTGTGCTTGTATTTTGCTCCTGGTGAAAGAAGGAACAGAGGGCATTCATTCCTGACTGTCTCAGACTGGGCAGTGAGCATCTGTGTGGGATCTTCCTGATTGGTCTGTTTGCTATTCAAGCTATCTACCAGGAAAAGGTTAAAACAAGCTTACAGATTCATGCATTATCTGGGGCAAGACTGTTGACCACCAAAGAGCCTGGGGCCTGCTTCTTATCTTGGTATTTGCACTACTGTTTTGCTTCTGGTGAGAGAAGAAACAAAGGGACATTGTATCCCAGCAGTATAAAACTTGGTGAGCCCAGCACAGGTAGCAGCCAGGCAGTAGCAAATCAGACAAATCCCCTTTTCATCATTCTTGACAAAGGTAATTTGTTTTTTATTAAATACTGCTTGATTAGCTGCTTGCCAACATATCTTCAGAATATCTCCATAAATATTTCATCCATAAATCATTAGGGTCTACTAATTTCACTCAAGTGTTTGGCATTGCTTTATATAGACACAGGCACCCTGAGTTGACATTTTTCCTATAAAAGCACCCTTTAAGTTTCACCAGTATCTAGTTGCACACATAACAACAATTTTTCAGGGACAATAACTGCACCCAGAGTTGCAAGCTGGATACTCTGGACATTATATTATATTCTTACTGCAACTGTCTAATCAATTAAAAAAGGGCCTGTTGCTATGGATATTATATTTCCCACTATTTCTGTTACCAGCTTGGTGGATATGGGCATCCTGAGGCAGTGTAGAAATTGACTCATGTTTACTGACAACAAGCTGATTCTCAAAAAAAAAATTATAAGAAATGTGAGAGATGCATTTACACAATGTCACTGGAGGCAAAGCTCTACTAATGTCATCCGGGTTGTTAGTACTACACACACTGCACTCATCATGCAAAGTTCAAACCAGATACATAAACAAACATATGCTAAGCACTTAAATGTAATCTTTCTAAAACTGAAAGGCCTCCTAGATGAAGCACACATAACAAATACCCTCAGCAACCCCAAATGCGATCTTTCAAAAAGCAACCAGATCAACACATAAAACTGCATCTCATAGAGAATCTACTTCTAAGCCCATAAGGCAAGCCACTTTATAATCCAACATTCTGGTCTTTGCAGACTCCATTGTGAGGCACACTAATGTCCCTTTCACCAGGCTAGGTAAGGAGAAGGTCATGGTCATTTGCTTTTCTGGGGCCAGTCCACCACATTATGCATGCACTTAGGTCAATGGACCACAAGTGCCAGTATGACTCAGTCATAGTCCATGTTGTTGTATATGACCTGAGACATACCTCCCTGGACTATATGAAGGAAGTCATTATGGTGCTCTTGGAATATGTGTCCCAGGCCAGTATAAGCTTAGTCTTGAGCAGCTTTTTCCCTTCTCTCAAGATATTGCCACAATGTGAACAGAAGATGGCTGACTTTAATAATTGGCTTTGTTACTGGTGTCATTCGAAGGGGTTGCAATATTTCTCAGTATGGAAGGAGATGGTCATCAGACCATGCTGCTTTGTCAGGGATGGTCTGCACCTCTTCTCTCTAGGCTTTCGACTATTAGCTAAAACATTGTCCTCCCCCATAATAATGCCAAACTGAAGTGACTTCTGACACAGCAAATCAAAACCAAGAAAATCGGAAGGTGTTACTGTTCAATGCTAGGATTCTAAACAAGAAACTCCACTCCCTACAAGCTCTCCTCACTATAGAGAATGCTAATATCTGTGCAGTCACTGAGACATGGCTTAAAACCACAGACAGCACACCAGCATGCTGTGGAGTTTTAGACCAGTGAGTTAAGTGAATTAAAACAAGAAATATTACTATTGGAAGAGTAAAGAAGAGGGAACAGGGCAACAAAAATCCTCAGGACAAATAGACATGATAAAAACAATGGGCAGTGTCAAAACACATCAGGATCTATCGTGCACTACCACAAATAATAATTTAAAAATATCAGTACAGGCAGAAAAACCAAGAAGATATGCCGAAAAATATAAAGGAAAACTGCAAAATAAGCCGTTTATTGATGACCCAAAACGGTTTGATGGAGAATTGGGAAACAAGGCAAAAGGAATTGAAACACCACCAAAAAAGAAGAAATTGATACATTTTGTGGAAATATCTATGACAATCTCATGGAACATAACAGAAATGCTGAATGGATAGAAGAGTTAAAGGAAAGAAGAAGACGTTAAAATGTACAGGATATTAAATGGGATGAAGTAACAGCCAGAGAGATTAAAACAAAGTTAAGAAAAGCTCCAAACTGGAAATCCCAAGACCCAGATGCAGTACCTAACTTCCAGCTAAAAGTATTAACATCTTTATGTGAAGGTTTAGCCAGGAGTAAGAAGTATTTATATGCATACCCTGAACAGACACCAACCTGGTTAACAACAGGAAAAACAACATTCCTTCTTAAGAGTAAACCTGCAGGCTATCCTGAAAACTATAGACCAATAGCTTGCCTTCCAAAGACATATAAACTATCCACTGGAATTGGTGCTGACAGAGTTTATAGTCATTTAGAAGAAAGCTCAATCATGGTGATAGAACAAAATGGTAACAAAAGAAAGTCATATGGAACAAAGGATCATTTGTTGTTAAATAGAATCATAATGGAGAACTGTAAAAGGGGAAGAAGTATGGCATGGATAGACTACAAAAAAGCATTTGACTGTATCCCACATTCATGGATAAAAGAATACTTAAAAATGAATAAGATACACCCTACACTGATCAATTACATTATAACGACCATGAAACAGTGGCAAACCACTTTGCAGTTAAGCCATGATAAAGGACAAATTATTATTCCAGGGATAAAAATTCAAAGGGGAATTCTAGGGTGACTTTTTGTCATCTCTTCTCTTTTGTCTTGCCCTTAACCCATTAAGCTGTCTACTTAGATTAAGTAATGACTACAATTTGGCTCTCAGAAAACAACAAAGTGTAAAGACTTTTCATCTTCTTTTTGTGGATGATTTAAAAATGTATAGCTTATCAGATGAGGAACTGAAAGCACAATGGCAAGTGGCTAAAAAATTTTCAGATGATATAAAAATGTCATTTGGTCTTGATAAATTTGCAAAAACAACCTTTAAAGCAGGAAAGCTGCAGCACCAAGAAAACATCAGCACTGGACAGGGATGTGATATAAAAAAAAACTTGAGCAAGAGGGAGTGTATAAATATTTGGGAATTGTTGAAGGATCAACAATAAAACATGAGCAAATGCAAATAAAACTTACTAAGAAGTATTTTAGAAGACTAAAATTAATACTGAAAACAGCACTTGCTTCTAGGATCAAAGTCCAGGCTATAAAAAAATTTTCTCTTCCTGTCCTACATTACAGTTTTGCAGTGACTAAATTGCCCCAAAAGGTATTGAACCAGATGGACAGGAAAACAAGAAGGATGTGTCATGCTTATCAAATGATTTATAACATTCACTGTATACCAGGACTGTATTCTACATTCTGAAGACAGTAAGGGCTGCCTCAAAATTTATTATATGTGTAGATTTGTAATGGCAGGACTGCATACATATCTACTGACCTCCCAAGACTCAAACATAGTGAAAGTTTTAAAACATGAGGAGAATAAGTCTAACATGACTTATCTGCTTAGTTTAGCCTAAGCATATCAGAGTCAAGCAGGAATGGAAATCAAACTAGAAGTAAATAAAATCAGGCATTAACTGAATTTGCCAAAAAATGAAAAAAATGAAAGAAAGACTATAGGGTGAAGGATCAGACGAGAAGGCAAGACATGTGGAAAATGTATACATATAGTTGCAAGTATAGAAAACTCTTGTAACAACCTCATGTTGATCAGGACTGAATGTGGGAATAGTTAAGGAAGGATGAATTTAAACCAAAAGACGAAAAGTTAATACTGGCAGCCCAAGATAGTAGACTACAAACACGTTGGTTTACAAAGTCCATTAAACATATGGGAGAAACAGACAAATGTGTTGTAAAGCAGAATTGAAAACAGTCACACATTCTGTTGCTTGTTGTGCTATACTAATGGAAGAAGGATTGTACACTGAAAGGCATAATACTGTGGAAAGACTGTTGCATTGGGGATTGTGCAAACATAATATTGCAGTAGATAAAAAAACATTGGATATATGAGCCACAAAGCATCAAAGAAAATTATGAAGTTTATATCACATGGAATTATCCACTACCAGCAGTTCAAAAAATAGATGTGAGAAAACCAAATATAGAAGTCCATGAAAATAAGACAAAAGCAGCACCGATCATTGAAATTGCCACACCCAGCGACTACAGTGTCTTACTACAGAGAGACACCGAGTCATAAAAACAGGATTTACATTGAAGGAATGAGGAGAATGTGGAAGAAAGACACCCAGACAGTTCCAATAGTTGTAGTAGTATATAAATAGTTTACCATTGTACTTACATATGTTACCAATACATGTAACTCCATATGAACTGCAGAAGGAGCCAATACTGGGCACATTGCAGGTGCTTCAAAAAGCACTTCTGGCTGACATCAAAGATT
This sequence comes from Protopterus annectens, assembly GCF_019279795.1. Lineage (NCBI taxonomy): Eukaryota > Metazoa > Chordata > Ceratodontiformes > Protopteridae > Protopterus > Protopterus annectens. The sequence continues at coordinate 175,518,941 of NC_056741.1, read as the reverse complement.
GAAGCAATCCTAATTTCATTAACTTTAATCATACTTTGACTTAAGAATGTGATTTATTCTTGTCATGGTATTAGTAACCCAAAAGACTTGGAGAAATTCAAACGTGAGAAGCCAGAAGATATAGCAAACCTACTGCAATAGAAGTTTAGCTCTAACTTTACCTCCTGTCTCCCCTCACCCTCACCTCAGGAAATACTAACAGATATAACTCCCCCCTACTATTACTAAGGAACAGGTCCTCGATGTTCTCTCCAACGCCAGGAACACTGCATTGATGGACCCAGACAATATCCCAGGCTACCTTCTAAATAACACGAAACATGACTAAGAGGGCCTTTGGAACTGCTATTTAACTTTAGCCTCCAAAAAGGCTTCATGCCTCAAGAATGGGGAACAACAACAGTCATCCCTCTGCACAAAGTTTGGCCATGTATAGACCCTGGAAGCTACAGACCAATTAATCTTATTAGTCTCATATGTAAAACTATAGAAAGAACTGTTATGAAAATGATCAACAATGACATAGAAAAGATCCAAACACTGGACCCAACCTACTTTGGTTTCAACAAGGGCAGGTCATGCCTACTTAACCTGGTGGACTTCTTTGAGAAGGTCACCAAAGCAATGGGTTGGAGCAAAATGGTTCATACTGCCCACTTTGACCTGGTCAAGACATTTGGCACAATACCCCACTTGGACCCCTATGTCAGCAGGTTGATAGCGTACTGGCTCACAAACAAGTCCCATGAAGTTAGAATTGGTAGTGCATCTCTACAAAGAGGACAGTCATAAGTGGTGTATTTCAGGAGTCATTCCTTGGACTGCTCCTTTTTGGCATTTACTTTTCTGAAGTCAAGGCCAATGTCAAGGCCTCTGGCTGACCAAATTTGCCAATGACTGCAAATTAGGAACAAACATTGAATCACCCACTGACACTATTATTCTCTGGGACGGGCTGAAAAAGACACATAACTTATATTAGAGTCATTGACTGAAACTAAATGCCAATAAATACATAATATATCCTTCTGGAAGTCATAAACCCCAGGTAGCTACCATATTGACAACTAACCCATAAGAGTCGACCCAGTAGTCAGAGACATGGGGACACACATAGACAGTAATCTAGCCTTTGGCCATCAAGTGTCTACAGCAGTGAGAAAATCGTTCTATATTGTGCAACATATAAACAAAGGTACAACATCTAGGTTCAAGGAGGTCATTCTTCCACTATATTCAGCATTCATTGATCTTATCTTTTGAGTACAATGCCCCTTTTTGTAGGTACCTAACCAGGAAAACGTCCAACAATTGGAATGACCACAGAGGTTCTTCACTAAGAGAAAGCAGTGCTTTTTGTTAGACTGCCTCAGAGCCCTATCCATGTATTCTGTCTCCTACAGGCTGTTGAAGGGAGATCTATGTCTGGCATGCAAGGCATTGCCAGACCCCACCCTTCCTGCATTGCCACAATACAAACAGCACCAGAGTTTTTTGTTCTAAAGACTTAAACCTTGCCTGCAATATAAATAGGATTTGATGGAGAGACAGGTATGTATCAGAGAGACTACACCTTCTCTGGAACAGGCTCCCCATTCATGTGAAGTAGAGTTACTCCCTCGCCCAATTCAACTGTAACTTAGACAATTGGATAAAGAACAGGACCCTTCTTTGGCACTGATGTCTCCAATGAACACAGTCAGTCTGTAAACTAATCATCTCCAGGCCCCTGCTTGTAAATCTTTCATCTTGCAAGCCTCTACTTACACTTAGCAAGGATACCAGAAGTTGTCAGTGATTTGATATGCATAAATAAGCTTAAAAAATGTCGTAGTGGCCATTATCCTAGTACAAACATAGGAGCCTAGGAGCCTATGAAAAATTTACAACAGACACTGTAAAAGGTCCAGAAAGCACCCAGAAGCCAAGGCAGAAATAAACTATTTATTCCAATACAATCATTTAACGCATTAACTGGCTTACTATGCACAGAACTTCATCAGATATCAAAGAACATGCCCACAATTCTTTAAATACATGTACAATTAATTAACTCTAAATGACAAATCACCATTAAAAACAATTTTAAAAATGGCAGTTTCAAAATGCCAATTTCAAATCACAAACAATTAAAACTTTCTAAAAAAATTTCTAAACATGTTTTCAGTACTTAAATAAGCACATGCATTAAAAATACACATTTCTTCCTACAATTCATATGAGATAAATATATATACCAAGCTGATATAAACATAGTTAAAGTACATTCAAACTGCATTGAAACATGAACCACTATCCCATCTAGTGTCTTAATGACAGAAACTCTACTAAAAAATCAAATAAAAACATTTAACTGAACAACCTTCTGTTTCTAATGCAGACATAATAAAAATGTTATAATTTGGCTATTCTACACCTAAGAACAGGGGCAAGGGAGACATATTCATTTACACCAGGGACTCTATTGGCTTCAAGAAAAAGTTGACTGTACAGTTCCCTGTATTCTATACTTGTCTCCCATGGTCCCCCTTTAGGGTCTTGTACTATTTGTTCTAATACAAAAAAGTAAATGCTGCCTGCTTACATCTTAAGGTGTGCTTGAATAAAGCATTGGTACCATCATTTGTCCTAATTTCATACATGTGTTTGCTTTAATACTTCTTAAAAATACTTGTGGGGTTTCCTATTGTACTACAGGTCTGGGGACAGAAATGTGTGTTCAACTCTCATTTGTTAAATATTTAAAATACTATAAGTGATATTTGGATGACAGATGTATTTTTTGGAGTGGCCCAGAAGAAAAAAATAGAGAATTTATAGAGTATATAGACTCCACCACAGACTTTCTTCTGTTCAACTACAACATTTCTTAAGATTCAGGGAACTCTTTGGCTGTAAGTATACAGAAAGTAGAACACCCACATCGATTCAAATCTAGAGTAAATCATAAAGAGACATATTCCAACTCATACCTACATTACACTAGTGCTCATCCTTATAGACAAAAGAAAAGTATTGTCAAAGGACAATTTATTAGAGCATCCAGAATGACCACTAGTGAATAAGGTTTTAGTAATGATTGTGCATTTTTAAGAAAATATGCTTCTGGGGAGGAAATATTCAGTATTATTGGTGGAAGAAGTGCCAAAGGAGGTTAAGGGAGATAGAAAAGACAAATTTGCCCCTATTTTAGGGAAAGAATTTGTAAATACTAAAGTATCAGAACATCAGGGTTTTGAAGGTGATAAGCAGGGGTGCAAACAATATAAAGGGGCCCTAGTTTTGAAGTATACTTGTGAAGCAAACCATATTAAAATGTTATTATGAGCAACTGGGAGAGATTTGCTAGATTTTCAGACCTAGAGCCAATTTTCAAGCACCCCGTTAAATTTGTTTTTAAGAAAGGAAGCAATATTAAGGACATTTTAGAGCAAGATAATCATACGTGTAAAGTTTCCAACAAAAGAAGAGTTGGTACAATTAAGTGCGGAGCTTGCGTGCAGTGTCCCTTTGTATAGAATTGTGAAAATATGTTAAAAGCAGTGGTAAAGATAGAGGCTAGGACTTTTACAAATTGTGATAGTATAGGAGTTACTTACCTTGCTTTATGTCAAAACTTGAATGCATTCTACGTAGGGAAAACTAAGTGCAAGTTCAAAAGAAGGCTATGTGAACACGTATGAAATTAGGTTTAAAGAAGGTATCAATGCTTTATTCAAGCACACCTTAAGTTGTAAGCAGGCAGCATTTACTTTTTTGTATTTGAACAAATAGTACAAGACCCTAGAGGGGACCATGAGAGACAAGAATAGAATATAAGGAACTATACTGGCAACTTTGTCTTGAAGCCAATAGAGTCCCTGGCTTAAATGAATATGTCTCCCTTGCCCCTATTGTTAAACTTAGAGCAACCAGATTATAACGTTTTTATATCTGCATTAGGAATACAATGGTGTTTACCTAAATGTTTTTATTTGACTTTTTAGTAGAATTTCCTTCATAAGACAATAGATGGGGGTAGTAGTTTATGTTTCAATGCAGTTTGACTGTGTTATGACTATGTTTATATTTACTTATTATATATTGTTTTTTCATATGAATTGTAGGAAGAAAATTGTATTTTTAATGCAAGTGTTTAAGTACTACAAGCATGTTTAGAAACATTTTTTAGAATGTTTTAACTAGTTGGATGTGTTTTGGGTTTGTGATTTGAAACTGGCATTTTGAAACTGCATTTTTTCAAATTGTTTTTAATGGCGATTTGTCATTTAGAGTTAATTAATTGTATGTGTATTTAAAGATGGTGGGTAGGTTGTTTGATATCTGATGTCCTGTGTATAGGTACGAAACATGATGAATTAGTTAATGTGTTAAAGGATTGTATTGAAATAAACAGTTCATTTCTGCCTTGACATCTGGTTGCTTTCTGGACCTCTTAAGTACCTGTTGTAGTTTTATTTTTTCGAGTTGTCATCTTTTTGGGTATTGTTTGGCACTGAGTTTTATCCTCTGGTTTTGGTTATGAACCTATGAACTGATAGGCTATTTTATATTTTAATTTTATATTAATTATGATGATGATTTTTAGCTATATATTCTTGTTTTCCAGGGGCCTTTGTTCCTATTTTCAATGTCTGCAGGTTGAGATGAATGATGATAAAGCAGGCCCTTCAAATGAGCCCAGAGAATTTTTTCACATGACAGGTCCATCTAATGAGCCCAGACTATACTGTCAAATAACAGGGCCAGCAATTAAGCTCAAAACAATGCATATTGTCTACTTCAATCTAGCTAAGTCATTCAGCACAATTCCCCAGTCAGGCATGGTAGAACATTATATAACATCAGCACTTCCTGTAAGTTTTGATCCACTCCGATTTGTATACCGATCTAATTGCTCCATGGTAGATGCTGTTTTATTGGCACTACACTTATCTCTGGAGTCCACTTGGAAAACAAAAACTGGTATTTATGTATGCTATTCATAGACTTCAGCTATGTCTTCAAAACGGTCACCCCCCCCCCCAGCATCTGATAAAGAAATTGGTTCAACTGGGTATCAGCATTCCTCTGTGTTACTGGATACTAGACATCTTTATAGATGGACCCCAGACAGTATGAATTGGCAAGAATACCTCGTAGAGCATCATTATGAGCACTGAGATACCACAGATTTGTGTCTTGGGCTCCTTGTTGTTCACTTTGCTGACCCATGATTGCATTGCCATGTACAGTTTGAATCAGATAATTAAATTTGCAGATGACATGACAGTTGTGGATCTCTTCAGAAATGATGATGAAACAGCCTACTGAGAGGAGGTTAACCAACTGATTGTGTGGTGTGACAACAACAACCTGGCACTGAATGTGAACAAGACCAAGGAGATAATTGTTGACTTCAGAAGGAACCATGGAGTCCATCCTCCACTCACAATCCATGGAGACACAGTAGAAAGGGAAAAAGAAGTTCTTAGGCGTACATATTGTGGAGGATTTGTCATGGTCCAAAAACACAAATTCCATTGTCAGGCAGGGCGTAACAGTGTCTTCATTTTCTGTGAAGAATAAGAAGAGCAAACTTTCCACCTCCTGTTTTCAGAACCTTCTACAAAGGCACTATAGAAAGCATCTTGTCAAACAGTATGGTATAGAAACTGCTCTGCTTCAGATGGGAAGTCTCTTCAAAGGCTGGTGAAAACTGCTGAGAAAATTATTAGGACCACTCCTTTATCTATTCAGGACCAATACTTTTCTCAATGTCTCAAAAGAGCCACTAAAATAGTCATGAACTTCACTCACCCCACCCATGGACTGCTTTCCTTCCTATCATCTGGCATGCTTTATCACAGTATATGGTACAAACTGCCAGATTCAGCAAGAGCTTCTTTCCACAGGCCATCAGACTACTGAACTCTACTAACAACATGCATGATGATGGCCATCAAGTGTAATAGATATCTATAATGATGAGAACATATTTTTGTGCAATAACTCAAATTCTAGTCTCATCTCATATTTTGATGCAATAAACAACTGATTCAAAACTAGCCTTCTTGTCCAGTACTGCTAACAGTTTGAATTCTGTGCAATAATGTACTATTTTGATTTATAAAATGTTTTGTGTGTTATGTCCAATAGTTTGCTGTGGTGTAGTAATGCCTGTTGTAATGCTTCTTGTGATGTTTTTCACATTGAGTCCAGAGAAAGGAAATATTGTTTGGTTTGGGCTGTTGTGTGAAGTCTGAATGACAATAAAGTTGTGACACTTTGACTTTTTAGAAAAAGTCACCCAATTAGGTATAAACACATATATCACCCATTGGATAGCCAAATGGCTCAAGGACAGGATGCAACAACTTAAGATAGGCAAGTATAATTCCTCAGAAGAAGCCATTCACCACTAGAGTCCCTCAGGGTTCAGTTTTGGGGCTGCTCCTGTTTGGCATCTTTTTTTCTGATGTTAAGGCTAACTTTAAAGGCCTTTGGGAGACCTAATTTACAGATAATGCACCCAGGTCACAAACATCCTCCAAGAGGACCTGACACAGATTAATTACTGCTGCTGAAGTCTTCGTCTTAAATTTAATCCTAAGACGTGCATAACAGTATCCTTCAGTAAGATGGTCATCCCTGCAGATTACTACATCCATAATACATATACACCCCTAAGAGTCGACCCAGCAGTCAGGTATTTGGGAACTCGTGCTATCAGACACTGGTCATTAACTATCATGTGTCAACAGTGGTAAGAAAATCATTCCATGTTGCACAACCTAAAATCAAAGAGTATGGCAACTAGCACCAAAGATATCATTTTTCCACTGTGATCTCAAATACAATGCCACCTTCACTATGTACCTGACCAGCATACATATCAACCTCTTAGCACAATAAATCTGGACAAAGTATAAAATAATGTGGGGGGGGGGGAGGCAAAGGTCCAAAAATTGGGACAGATTTTAAATATTGCTCTTATAAGCTTAGAAACTTGCTAGAATAATAGGATTTGTGTTAGCATGCATTTTCTGAAGGATAAGAAGTCTGTAACTTGAATTTATGCCATTATTTAGTGACCTCAATCCTCAGTGATTTGCCTGAAAACCACTGATTTTTTTGAGGAACAGACCAAAAATATAAGGCAAAAATCTGGATATTCTGTGAAAATCTATACAGCTGAGAGGTATGCAACCGGGTATATGTAACAAGTGGGGCGAATATACAGGTACCTCACAAAAAGAATGCGTTGTGAAGAAAACAAGCGTACATAGACCACCACAAAGCATTTTCTTTATTCTCATTCTCCTACAGGCTGCTAAGAAATGTCCTATGCCTGACCTGCAAAGTGTCTCAGTCTTAATGGACTTGTCATACATCCACAAAACAAGTAGCACCAGAAACACTCGATCCATGGCTCTAATCCTAGCCTACGACATAAATAAAACATGCTGAAGGGGCAGGTTTGTGTCTCAGTGGCTGACCCTTCTCAGTAGCAGGCCTCCCATCCATGTGAAGCAAAGTTCTTCCCTGTACTTTTTCAAGAAAAACTTGGATTAGTAGACAAGGAATCGTAAAATTACCTCTGGTCTGGTTCCTATGTCTCTATCAGAGAGACAAAGTTTTTAAATGCTCAACCACTCATGACAAACTTTTTATATCCACAAAACTACTTATGGAACAAGTACATTTCTAATTTTTCTGAAAAGCATGGCAAGCTTAAAAGAGCCCTTTAAGGTCATTAAACTATTATTCTCTGATGATCCTATAATTAATAGCCAAAGGACTGAAACTTGATGACCACGAGTTTAAGTAGATGCTCAGGTTAATCTCTCTCTTTCCTATATAAACTAGTGTCTGTTGCCTGTTATGTAAGAGTTAAGAAGCCACTATCCATGGAGTCGTTGGTTGCAAATCCTTTCTTGATATCAGGTTTTGTCAATGCTATGGACAGATGAATAAACTTTACAACAGCTGCATTGTCACTGCCTGAGACTTTGAAACAGTACTCTGAGAATGTCAGTATAGCACTATTAATGCCCTGTGATAGCATTAATTCAAACTATGCTACAATTATTTACTTGATATTAATTACAAATTATGCTAACTATTGATTAACAATTTTATCTAGTACTTTAATGAGTATATTGATCAGGACCAATGTGTGGCAATTTTGTATGATGTTATCACACCACATAAGTTAATTGGTATAACGAGGGACTCTCTGTAGACTGTATGGATGTATTGCTGATGATTTGCTTATAAAAGCTACTGTTGAATAACAGTATTATTTGTCAAATTACAGACCAAGTACCATGCTTTATGGACCAAGACAGGAAGCCATCTTCAGGAAGTATTTCATTGTTTTTGTTACTTACTAATAATCTTTATGCCTAAGATGTATTATCTTGTTCTAGCTTAATATTTATTATAGGCTAAATGACAAGAGGTAGGGCTCAGGTGGGGGCACACCATTTATGACATAGTCAGAGGAGGCTTGAACTGCTTGATGAGTGTCAATAGTAGGGAAAGTGATGGATTTTAGGACTCTTTGTGGTGTAGTAGCTTATGAGTGGCTTTCCAGAAGTATCTGCATGCTATATTATGGTACTCATAGTTATGAAAATAATATTTTATCAAGGCCATATAATTATAATAAAGTTCTTTATTTTGCTGAAGACTAGTGAGGAGTTAATACTTTAAGTCAGTTTCAAGGCCTTATTTCTATGACCTACTGCTAGTCTGATTTATTGGTCAGCCTAGCTGAGGTACTTAGTATAACCCTTGGTATATTTACAAATGTCACACAGTGTCTACAATTTTGCTAACTGTATTACTAGACAAATCAAATAATTATCATTTGTGAGGAGAAGGTGGATTTGTTAATTGGTCTGTGGAGCATAGCTTTACAAAATAAGATACTATGGTGAAGTATATTATGTTGCTTGTGTGACTATACATATATATGTGTGTGTGTGTGTGTGTGTGTGTGTGTGTGTGTGTGTGTGTGTGTGTGTGTGTGTGTGTGTGTGTAATTATTTCAGATTTTTTCATCACCTTAGACTGAAAAAGTAAGCACATAGCTTTTTAAAGTTCTTTAACGTTTCATACAACATCAGTGTTCTTCAAACAATTTATTCTGGCATATTCTGTCCACTTTCAGACCTGTCTAATCTTGTGATAAATTGAGTAATCTGTGCATAACAGTGTAGTCTTATAAATAAGGGTGAATATGAATCAGACTGCCTTGACTAATCATCTTAAATACTGTCTTCTACCCATTTGAAAGTGTCACCCTCCCACGTCTTATGGTTATAGATGTTATTACTTTCAAGTATTGTTTCCCCTGCCTTGTAATAGGGATATTTAAGATTTACTGACATTCTTATAAGTGTAACAGTACAAATGTGCCACTACCAAAACATGAAATATATATTATGAACTGAGTCTAAAGTCTGTGATTTGTTTGACAAAGGCACTCATTCAACAAAAAAAAGATTTTCCATATGACATTTTTGATTGCATTTTTTATCTGGCAATGGTGTCAGCCCTTATTAACCTACTGTGTGATGTTGACAACTCAGTTAAACAGACACTGCTTCTGGGTTATACCTGAAAAGGGACTGTGTATGCAGTAGGTCTACTAGAGATAAAGCCGTGAGTACTGTGTGGACAACCCAAGTAAAACTAGCATCTTAAGTGACTGTAAGAGCTGACCAGATAGAATGGATATCAGCAGCTGCTGTTGACTCACCCATCTTTTGGGGACAGAGGAAGCTCTAGCTCACCACATGGTGAGACTTTGTGGGATCATGAGGTATTTACAAAGTAAGGTGCTCAGCCCACTGTGCTCTTTCAGCCATAGTGTATTTGGACTAAGTAGTCAAGGAGTAATCAGAGTACAGAGGCAAACTTCCCCTCTGGGGTAAGTGATTACACTCTCAGAGGAGCTGTTGAGGAGGCATTGGTGCTCCTTGGGAGAGGGGTTAAGCCAGCCCCCTGGACCACCAAACTGTCTCACTCCCTACTACCTGACTCTCACCAGAGCAAAGAAAGCTGATGGGGATTTCCATACAGAGACAAATGGGATGTAGGTCTCTAGTCCAGCCTTGGAATATTCTGTTCCTGTTCCATTAGAATGAATAGGCTCACTGGGCGAAGGTAGAGGAGCCATCAGAAAGGTCCTGGGGTAAATGAGAAAAATTACTAGAAAGTGGAAAGGGATTGGGAAGGATGTTTAAAATACAGGATGGACCAGAAATGACTGAGGGAAAATGAGGCTGGGAAATTCCAAATGGATGGAGAAGACACTCAAAAAAGTTTTGAGAAGGACGGTAGTTAGATACACTGTTAGAAGAGGCTCCACAAGACAGTGGGAATGGGGCACTGGTGGTAGCAATAATCTGAATGGAGATTTTTCTTTTCCCTCTCATGGGAGTTCAGGGATAGTAAAAGATGACTGTTTGGATATCAGGGAAGTTTGATATGAGGACGAACAGAAGGAGGGTCCTGATACAAAATAATCTTTTCCTTTGGAATGAATAGTCGATAGAGAAGGGAAAAGAACTGAGGTAGCATGAATATGGCAGCTCTATTCATAATCTTTCTCTTTTTCCTCAGATTTTTCTCCTCATTAGACGATTTAAGGCTTTTTTGCTTATTGCTCATTGAGCTGAGTTTAGGGGCTCATCTGCATTCAAATGGCTGTCAAGTGGTGTATCTAGGAGTGACTGTCATACTGTTGCCATCTCTCTTAATTTCTGAGTCAGGTAAATGGAATCCCTGTGATCCCCATACATGTGTAGTACTTAGGCAGTGTGCAACAGTCTGTTCTGAAAGATGTTCTCAACTCTGTGATCAATGTTGTCAAGAGTTCAAAACATTTTCTAGACAGATTCCATGATGATTTCCCACTACTTCATGGGAAATCCTTCACAGAGAGCATTGCCTATCCTTCCCATATGAGGGGTAGCAAGCAGAGCACCTACTTCACTTATCTACCCGCTCATGCTGAGTGCAATATGTGCATGCGACAGCTAGCTGAACATGGGTTACATGGGACACAGGGCTTTATCCATTTTGATGTGCAGTTTTTATTCCTGTGGCTTCATTTGTGAGAGATTAATTTCTGATGCCACATCACAAATTCATCATACTAATGTTATTAGACTTCTTCTTCTTCTTTTCCTTTCGGCTTTATCCCATTAGGGGTCACCACAGTAGCACAACAGTCCACAGAACAATTGGTAGTGGAGGTGCCAGCCCATTGCCCAACCTTCCATGGAAGGCATACACATACACACAGTCACACTTACGTCAAATTTAGTCTGTCCAAACTGCCTTCAGCATGTCTTTGGTATGTGGGAGGAAACCAGAGCACCCAGAGAGTGCCCATGTGACCACAGGGAGTACATGCAGACTCTGCACAGAAGGCACCCCAGCCAAGACTCAAACCAGAGAATCTCTTAGTGTGAGGTGGCAACACTAACTGCTGCACCACCACGGCCACCCTATACTGTCATTAGACTAAAATGCTCTATTTCACAGTGAGCAGTCATTCCAGTGGATCTGTAGTGATAGCCAAGAGAATGTCTATGAGTTAGTTTGTTTTATGATGTAATTTATCTAAGCAAATTTGTGTTTTTGGAGGCCAACTGGTACACCTGCAACTGTTGTTGTCACCTTCTACAGTGCAGATTATACATACATACTAGCTTACCAGTTTTATTTCTCCAGGTCTTTTGGGTTTCTAATACCATGACAGCCAGGGTATGATTAAGGATCATGAAACTAGTATTGTTTCAATCTTTGATATTAGCAGAAGGAGGTCTTTGCACCAGCAATGTGCCCAAAACTGACTCCTTCTGCAATTCATATGGAGTTACATGTAATGCTAGCATATCTAAATACAACTGCAAACTCTATTTTATTATACCCATTGCTCCTCCTACTACTACTGGAACTGTTTGGGTATCCTTCTTCCACATTGCCCTCATTTTTGCCTGGAAATGTTGGTATTTTATGACTTTTGTCTCTCTGTACATAAGACAGTGTAATCACTGGGTGTAGCAATTTTAATAGTCAATGCTGCTTTTATCTTCTTTTCGTGGACTACTATATCTGGTTTTCTCGCAAATAATTTTTGAACTGTTGGTTGGGTGATCCTATGTAGTATAAACTTCAGTATTATCTGTAATGCTTTGTAGCTCATATTTCCAATGCTTCTCAGCTACTTCAGTATTGTAGTGTTTGCACAATGCCTTTCAGTATACAGGCCCTTTGCCACTAGTGTATCACACCCATACCTCTCAACTGTACAGATTTTCACAGAATGTCCAGATTTTTGCCTCATAATTTTGGTGTGTTCCTCCTAAAATCGGTACTTTTCTGGCAAATAGCTGAGGATTGAAGTAGTTAAATAATGACAAATATTTGAGTTTAAGACTCCACATCCTTCAGAAAATTCATACTAATTCAAAACATATTATTCTTTCAACTTTCGAAGTTTATAAGTGCAATATTTAAAATCTGTCCCTATTTGCCCCCCCCCCCCTTCATTTTAGGCTTGTCCAGATTTTTTGCTCTAAGAGGTTGAGAGGTATGATCACACCCAGTAATTGGATGTGTGACTGTATGGGATACAAAGTATTTCATGAGTTTGGCTGAAGATGATAAAGGATGAGCTTTTCTAAAAGTTAAGAAAGTGATTAAGAAGTATAGAAATGAAGTTAGGGACAGAGTCCTGGATTGAAAATATGGTGACCGTTACAGTAGCTATCTTTGTGATGTTTCTAGTTTTGTCTATCCTGCCTGTTCAGACCAGTGAAAGAAAGAAGTCAGACATGAATCAACACAGCAACAGAGGTCAACTAGTATTTGTCCCGCAACATAGTTTCAACACTGCTCAATTTTCAGTAAGAGCTATCAGATGAAAAATACCCATTAAATGTTGTGTCAAACGCTTTTAAATTTGTGTGCTGATATGTTTAATATGTGTGTGTGAGGGACTGGAGAATGTGCATGTGTGAGTTTGCTTTTGTTCCTGTTTGTGCGATCTCAAAGTTAGTATATATAAGTAGGGGGGGTGTCAGGGGCACAGCCCACCACATGGGGGGTGCAAGTGGGCTTGCCCCCCCTGCTTATGTGTGTATGAATTGTGCATGTATGTAGTTTTTGTTTGTTTATGTTGTGATGTGGGTGTTGTGGTGTATGTATGGTGTATTGTATGCGGTTTGTTCTGTGTTGTGAATTTTGCAGTTTTGGGTTCGTGTTTTGTAGTTTCAGTGTTTTGTGGATTCGCTTTCTTAGTTTCGAGATACTGAAATTCGATGTTTCAGTATTTCAAGATTATGAAGTGAATCCATACATATACACACACACACACACACACACACACACACACATATATATATATATATATATATATATATAGTCTTGGAGTTGGTATATAGATATTTGGGGGTTGTGTGGCTCCCTTTGCAAAAAATCAGCTATAAAGTAAAAAAGCAATATTTGACATTTTTCTGTTCTGTTACTTTTGGTCTTTTTTTGGAGAGGTGATCTAGGGCTTGATGTTATCAGTCAGATATTTCAATAATGGATTTTATATATATATATATATATATATATATATATATATATAGGTACACAGAGCACTCTGACTGTTCTGTAAAATAAACAAAAAAATGCAGAGGCTTATGGTGGGATCTCACCTCATAAACAGGTTACCACATTCCAAAAATAATCGTCAAAAATTAAAGAGAAGTCTAGCACATGAGATGAATGTTGACATTGGTTTTGTCTTCTATTTCCTTTTTTGCTCAGCTAAATTAATTCATTAATCTCATCCACTGCAACACTGTATGCTTTTTCATATAACTTTTTTAAGGAAATATTATAGTTTTTACTTAAAAGATTACACTGGATGGATGGATTAGACTTGCAACTCTCCATGTCCAAATACAAGCAAATATATTTTTCTTTTTAGTGGCTTATCAAGTGGTTTTATTTTTCAGGGATAACATTTTACTAACATTCCTGCTGGGTGTGTCTTTATGTCAAGGATTTCTTTGTTTTATTTAGCAGATGGAAATTAATATTTCTGCTCTGAAGTTTGAAATAAAATGTTTAAATTAAAATAAAATGCTAATCTGTTAGACCATTGTAAATGTAAAGAACAGAATGACTGCAAACTCCTTCAAGTCCAACTTACTAGTAAGAAACCCCCTTATGTCATAGCTAATCCTTTGGTTTGTTTAATTTCTCCAAGTTTTGGGGGGGTTTCAAACACCATGATGGGAAAGGACCCCACTCATAAATCTAGCTATTTTTAAAGCTCATGAAATTAGTAGTGTTTTAGATTTTGATGCTCTTCACAGCACCCGCAGTGTACCCAGAATTGATGTATTCCATAATTCATATGGAGTTACATGTCACTGTAGCATACCTATATATGACTGCAAATTCTTTTTTTTTTTTTATCAGTCCTGTTGCTCCTACCACTATTGGAAGGGTCTGGGTATCCTTCTTTCATATTGCTCTTGTTTCAGCCTGCAAAACTTGGCATTTTATGACATTGTGTCACTCTGTAAGTAAGACATTGTAATCACTGGGTAGAGCAATTTCAATGATCAATGCTACTTTTGTCTTCTTTTCCTGGACTCCCATGTCTGATTTTCTCACGTCTATTTTTGAACTGTTGGTAATTTGTGATCCCATGTGATATAAGCTACATCATTCTCTATAATGCTTTGTAGTTCACCCTGTCATGAGTGTATGACACCTAGGAATAAGATGTGCAATTGTGTCCTGTTCCTTTTTGCATTACCTGCATTTGTCTGTTCTCCCACATGTTCAATGGACTTTCTAAACCAACGTATATGTAGTCCACGATCATGGGCCACCATTATTATCCTTTCATTTTTTGGTTTGACTTCACCTCTCTTTAACATTGCTGCATCACATCTAAATCAACATGAGGTTGTTCCAGGATTCTCAGTAATTGCCATAATATTTATGTTTTTTCCACACCAAATTGATTACATTTATAGATCCTTCTCCTCTGATCCTTCACTTTATATACTTTCTTTAGTTGTTTGGTGCATTCAGTTACTGCCTGATTTTTATCTTCTGGTTTGATTTCCATTCCTACTTGACACTGATATGCTCCTGCTAAACTACTCAGGGAAGTCATCTTAAATTTCTTCTCTTCATGATTTAACACTTTCACTATGTTTGGATCTAGTGAGGTTAGCAGATATTAATGCAATTCATTACTGCATATCTATAAATGTAATCAATTTTGAGAAGGCCCATACCTCCTTCAGAACGAGGAATATATAACCTTGATATGCACTATGTTTTATATTATTGGATATGCATGGAGCATTTTTCTTATTTTCCTGTTCAAATAATCCAATAATTTTTTGAGGCCAGTCATCACCCCAAGAATAAATTGGTTTATAGCCTCTACTTTTTTCCTAGCTTTCAAGGCAGTTTTTTGTTTTAGTTTTACTATTCTAAACTATTCTTTAATGAGTTTTGTTCACATTTGCTTATGCTTTATTGCTGATCCTTCATCAATTCCCAAATATTTATACATCCCACTTGCTCATTTTCCTTTATTATCACGTTCTTGTCCCAGATTGACATTTTCTTGATGTTTCAGCTTTACTGCTTTAAATGTTGCTTTTGCACATTTATCAAGACCAAATGTCATTTATATATCATCCTTCAAAGTTTTAAACAGTTGTAGTTGTGCTTTAAACTCCTCATCTGACGAACTATATAGTTTTATGTTGTCCACAAAAAGTTCATAGATAAATACTAGACTAAGTAAGTAGATGAGAAGTTTTTAAACACAGTTGTTTTCTTGGAGTCAAATTACAACCATGGCCTAAACTTTTAAGTAAACAGCTTAATGGGTTAAGGGAAGTCAAAAAAGCAGCCATGACAAAGAATCATCCTGGAATATCCCCCTTTGAGTTTTCATCTCTGGGATAGTAATTTCCCTTTATCATTGTTTAGCTTTTTCATGGTTGCTGTAATGAAATTTTCAATATATGGTGTATGTCATACATCTCTAAATACTCCTTTATCCATGACTGTGGTATGCTGTCAAATCCATTTTTATAATCTACCCAAGCCATATGAAAATTTTTCCCCTTTATACAATTTTCCATTATAGTTTTATTTAGCAACATGATCTTTTTTTCTAAATGACTATAAACTCTGTCTGCATCAATTCCAGTACATAGTTCATACATCGTCAGAAGGCAAGTTATTGGTCAATATTTTTAGGATAGCTTGCAAGTTCACTCTTAAGGAGAAGTATCATTTTTCTTGTTGTTAACCAGAATGGTATCTGTTAGGGATCCACATATACATAATTCTTATTGCTAAATCATGGTATAAGGATGTGAATACTTTTAGCCAGAAGTTATCTACTGCATCTGGGCCTGTGGATTTCCAGTTATGAGACTTTCTTAATTTTCTTCTAATTGCTCTTGCCATTTCTTCATCTCATTCCACATACTCTACATTTGAACTTCTTACTCTTTCTTTTAAATCTTCTATCCATTCAGCATATTTGTTATGTTTCACAGTGTCTTCATAAATACTTCATGAAAATGTGTTTATTTCTTCTTTTTGTGTTTTTTTCTTTTCCTTTTGTTTTATTTCCACATTCTCTGTAAAACTTTTTGGGTCATCAATAAATTATTTTGTACTTTGTCTTTATATTTATCTGCATATCTTGTAAATTTTTCTGCCTGCGCTTATATCTTTAGTTTATTATTTGCAATAGTGTATGATAGATCCCAGTATGTTTTGATACTGTGCATTACTTTTAACACATCTGTCTTTCAAAGTATTTTGTTGATCTGTCCATCTCTTCTTACCCTAACATGTTATAGCTTTCTCTTTGCAATGCTTTCATGGTAGCATATTATTTCATCTCTTCATTTCCCTTATTGCTCTTTGTTTTTGTGGTAACACTTTATCTGTTATTAATTTAACTGAACAGTAATATATACTATATACTTCTATTATATCACCTGAATGTCTCTTAACAGAAAATATTACTGTGGTCATCTGCTCTAACAGCCACCTAACATATTGTGTCTTGATAATTCTACTGTAATCTATTTCTTTCATTGATTTAAAAATGTGTCTCTACCTCTTTTAATTCAAGTAACTCTTCTCTTAGACCATTTTCTTCTAAACTGAGAGCAAATTCTTTGTGCTCCATTTATCTGGGCATTCTACAAAAAATTGTAGAACATCATCCTATGACATACCCTCTTCAGATGCATCCTGTATCATCTGCTGCTCCTTCATATGGGGACTCATTGACCCATCACTCCACAATATAGCCTGTGCCAGAGTTTCCACTGTTTCCTTTTCATTCTCTTGTTGTGCAATTCAACAGGACTTTTGTTCCTACAAAAGACTCCAGAGTATCTCATGTAGCAAGTCTTCAAATGTCTCCCACTCCACTTGTTTTCCTTAATTTGTGGCCTCATTATTCCATGATGCCAAGACATCACCTGTGTTTGATTTTCCACAATAAATACTTCCCTTTACTTAACTTTACATCACAGGTAATGTATAACTTCAGTTTCTGTGTTTTTAACTTCTCCATTATAATCTTCTTTTCTACTTTAGCCCTTTGCTTTCTTATTTGTTTGTATTATGAAATTTTCCATATCTGTGTTCTTTTACCTGTATTTCTCTTCAAATATATCTAATGACTTTTTAATATACTGCTTAGTTTTTGCTTTTTCATTTGCATAAATATCACACCATATCAGATTATTTTTTCTTTCCAATGCCCATAGTTCTTTTTCACATGCCTCCCACTCCACCTGTTTCTCCTTAAATTGGGAACTCATTGTCTACCATGCAGTGACATCACGAGTGCTGGACTTTCTACACTAAATCTTTCTCTTCACATGTATTCCATAGCTTCAGTTTTTATTTGTTTAATTTATATCTTACTAATCCTCTATTCTAAATCTGCCTTTGTTTTCTTTTCTTTTTTTTTTTGTTTTGTGAAATATTCCTTATCTCATTCCCTTTCCTGTATTTCTGTTCATTTATCTTTGAAGCTGCTTTTTCTTTCATTCTTTTTTTTTAATTGATTAGGTTGGCTTTCCCCTTTGCACAAATATTCACCAAAACAGATTGTTTTTCTTTGTCTTTCCTCATGTCCTGTTTCCTTTTTTATACTTTTCAAAAATTTCTGTATTTTATTCTGTATATTTTCCAACTTCTTCAGTTGCATCTTTTTCCAGGTGGACCAAAATGTGTTTGTCTATATAATATTTTGCATTAATCTGTTGTATTAGTGAATACACAGTTGCACTTGAAGTTCTTAACAGTTTTTTCTTGTGCAAGTATGTTTCTTTCTTCTAATTTATCTCTTTCTGAATATCTTCTATCTGGAAATTCTGGGGTCTGTGCATAATAGTAACAATACAAAATTTCTTCCTTATACTCAATAGTCCACTCTATCATCGTATTGGCTTTTTTTTGGCCATTCAGTTTTACTGTTTTTTTGTTGACTACTACTTTCTTCTGCAACAGAGGGGCCATCCTCCCCCCTGTGTCTGGCCTAACTCCATTGCAGGAATGTTTCCTGTTCTTGAGGGTTGTACACTGCTATTTTTTCCAGTCCTGGCATGAGTGTGAATAACATGATTGGAAACTTTTTTATCATGAGACTCGTGCACCCAATTGTCTTTTTTTTATTTTTAACCTATATCTCTCTATGATATATGCTATAAAAATTCAGTCTATGTATCAGTGCCATCCTGGTGAAATTTTGTGAAAACAAGATCCACCATGTTAAGGTACTGACCAAGACTTGAGAATGAATTCAGTTCCAGCAACACTACTATACTACTTTCCTTTCTTACTAGTCTTCATCATCTCTCTGTTTGGACCCATGATTTTTTTTTTTAATTTCTCCAAGACTTTTGGATTTCTAATACCATGGTGTTAAGACAGAGTTTTCACAAATCACATAAAGAAAGGATAGTCAGGTCACCATGTATGAAAACATGTTTTGGGTAAATACCTATATAGAAAAAATGTCCTGTCTGAAAAATGGAAATGTGCAGAGCATCCAAGCCTAGTTTTGAGCATGCATGTTGTGATGATTGGGGCAAGATGGGTAAAGGCTGCCAGCCTAGTCAAATGGAATTTGAAATATAATTCTGGCATTTGTAAATAAATGCAAAATACAGGCATGTGTTCTTAAATGAAAAAGAATATGGTGAAATGTGGAACTGCAAAATATGTGACAACATTGCACTCTACTGGCCCAGTGAAACATGTTGTGAACCTTTCATGTTAGAATTCGGCTCCAGTGCGTCTGGATAAAGGCTTCATGCCTATTGTTTTAAGGCTAAAGTTTATGACCAGAATTTAGATGTAGAATGTACTTTATTGCTCTGGTTTCTGTTAGAATATACATGTGAAATGTCTTCTATTGTTGTAAGTTTCTGAGCAGATGTTAGATTGCTAAATAATGCAGTTTGTTTGCCTGGGAAAACCCAAGTGTCAAAAATGATGTAATCTGGGGGGCCGTAGAGACATGTTTGTTAGTAATGTTTAAATACTATTTCTCACAAGAGACTGGAAGCACTTTGATCTTTGATATCTAACTCAGCACTCTGCCTAAGCTCACATGTAAGTTTCTAGCACTGTGATTTCTTGTAGGAATAGTTAAAGCTAGTAAAGATTAATTAGGTATTTTTCTTTGAAATCAGACCTGTCTGTGGTGTAGTAGTTTTGTCTTGTGTTTTAATTATTTATTATTAAATATTTTAAAAACCTTCTACCTGTGGCTGGTTTGTCTAGAGATAAGCTCTAGAGTACATTGCATATTTATAGAGGTTATTGTAATAGGCCACTCTAAAGTAAGCCTTGACTGTTAGTCATACTACCATTGGATTATAATATTGCACAGTAATAATTGGACACCCTTTTAAGGGCCTTTTAGTAGCTGATATTATTAGCTGGGTGATAGCAGTAATTACTACCGTATGGTCTGGGTAAAGGGGCACAGCTGGAGAATCTGTGTCAGCCTTTCCCAGGAGTGTCTGTGAAATTGTATAAATACTTATCTCAAAGTGTGTGTGTGTTGTGTCAGCTACTTGGCAGGGACACAAAGCACTGGTTGGACAGAGAGGGTACTGGAGGTTCTAGCTTGCTCAGCTAGGCTGAGACCTGGACCCTATGGTTGTGCCAGAGGGGAGTCTTATTGGGGACCTGGTGAGCAAGGGAGCAACCAGCCCCAGACTGACTGTGATCTCTGTGTGGAAATTGTACTTTACTGTGTGTATTAATTATCCTTTCCTCTTCTCTGAGACAACCTCCCTGGTGTTAATGGTGAGGATTGAGGCTCCTTGATTGCTGGGCCAGGACATGGCTGTCATAAGTGGTGGCAGTGGTGGGATCTACTTCACATACTAATTGGCTTGTAGTGGTGTGGGTATTGTGAATTCTTGTAGCTTATGTACAGTGACCTCTAAAAGTGTTTTGTAGTCGAAAACAGCCACACCGTGTATACTCAGAGTTCAGATCACAATTGTTTTATTTCTTTTGTTAGCTTAGTGTTAGCAAGGGTGAGCAGGCAGCATGTCAACAGAGGAGTATGGAAAGCTGACAAGGAGCCAGCTGGCAGAGATGTACCAGGCTAGGGGACTGGTGCATTGAAACCTGACTAAAGCAGACCTGATTGCCGGCTTGGTTACAGCTGCATCAGAAAACAGCAGCCTGGAGGACAATCAGACTGACAGTGGAGATACAATATCCTTGGAGATTGGACAGCTCAACCTTTCTGCAGTGGACTTAAAAATCCAGATGGAGCTAAAGAGACTTGAGTTGGAGACCAGGCATATGGAACTAGAAGCAGCCGTGAAAATGAGGAGTCTACAAGCTGAGGAAAATGAATGGCAGAGGAGGCATTAGAGGGAAATGCTGACTTTTCGCCAGAGTCATGGAGGTAATGGAGAAGGGAATAACCGGACCCCAGAAGCACAAAAGATCAGTAAATTTCTTCCACAGTTTAAAGAGGGGATAATTTTGATAGCTTCATTCATATATTTGAGCGGGTATGTAAACAGTATGAAGTTGACCAAGGGCTCTGGGTACGGTTCCTGACCCCCTTAATCCATGGTAAAGCTGTAATTTCTTTAGCAAAAAATGCATGACACTGACTGTTTTGATTATACTGCTATAAAAAGACACTTGTTGGAATGTTTTAAGCTAACATCTGAAATGTATAGGAGAAAGTTTTGTGAGCATAGACGCAAGACAGATGAAAATGTATGTGAATATATTGTTGAACTGAGCACTTATTTTCATAGCTGGGTGAGTGGATGTCAGGTCACCACTTTTGAAGGACTGGAAGACCTTTTCAGAGGGTAGCTATGGATATTGTGGGTTCTCTGAGTACCCCAAGTTTCACAGGGAAAAAGTATATCCTAGTGATTTTAGATTATGCTACACAATACCCTGAGGCAGTGTCTTTGTCCTCCAGTGAGGCCGAGAAGGTGGCAAATGCTTTGCTAGAGATTTTCAGCAGGGTAGGTTTCCCAAAGGAAATGCTGTCTGACAGAGGTGCCAATTTTATGTCAGACTTGCTGGTTTGTCTGTGCAAGTTCTGTGGGGTGAACCACATGAATAACACCCCCTACCATCCCCAGACTAATGGTTTTGTTGAGAGGTTAAACTCTACAATCAAGTCCATGCTACGGGCATTTGCAGATCAGTTTAAGAGGAAGTGGTACAAATATTTGCCCCATCTGTTGTTTGCTTACAGAGATGTTCCCCAGGAATCCACAGGTTTTTCACCCTTTGAGTTGCTGTATGGGCATAGGGTGAGAGGACCTCTAGATTTAATTTGAGATGAGTTGGAAGGTGGGTGTGAGTCTCACAAGGAGTCTGTTGTGGCATATGTCCTGAACCTCAGGACAAGGCTCAGGGAACTCATGGGCCTGGCCCAGGAGAACTTGGCAGAAGCCCAACAACAGAAAAAGGTGTGGTATGACAGAAATGCTCGAGCTAGAGAATATGCTGTGGGGCAGCAGGTAATGGTTCTCATTCCTGTCAGACACAACAAGCTACAAGTAGCTTTGGAGGGACCCTGCAAGGTGGTAAGAAAGGTAAGTGATGTTAACTACGTGGTGGAAGTGCTAGGCAGACAGCAGGGGCACAAATTGTACCATGTTAACATGATGAAACCTTACCATGATAGGGAGGCCCTTGTGCTGAGCATTTGCAGTGGATTGCAGGAGGAGTCTGAGAGAGATCTTGTGGTTGATCCCCTCAGTGAGGCTTTGGCTGACACCTCGGTGGAAGGGGTAGCAATGCCCCAGCAGCTATCTCCTACCCAGGTTCGAGAACTCCGAGCAGTGTTGCAGGGGTTTGAGGGCTTGTTCACTAGGAAACCATGGAGCACCCACCTGGTGCAGCACCAGGTAGATACAGGACCCCAAATTCCTATCAGGCAGGCCCCTTATAGTGTACCTGAGAGAGTCAAACAGACTCTGGGGGAACAGGTACAGGAGATGTTGGAACTAGGGGTGATTCAGGAGTCCAACAGTCCCTGTGCCTCCCCAGTGGTACTGGTGCCAAAGAAGGATGGCAGCACCAGGTTCTGTGTGGATTACAGGAAATTAAATAGTCACACAGAGGCAGATGTTTACCCCATGCCTAGGACAGATAAGACCCCAGAGCAGCTGGGTGGGGCTAAGTATCTTACAACCACTGATCTTACCAAGGGTTACTGGCAGGTGCCCTTGACTCCCAGTGCTAGAGAGAAGTCAGCCTTTGTGACTCCTTTTGGCTTGTATAAGTTCACAAAGATGCCCTTTGGGATGAAGAATGCCCCAGCGACTTTCCAGAGGCTGGTCGATCATATCCTAGCAGGAGCAGGAGGGTTTGCCCTTGCTTACATGGATGATATTGCTATATACTGCCATTCCTGGCAAGAGCACCTTCAGCATGTCAGGGAAGTGCTGGGTAGACTACAGAGGGCAGGGTTGACCATTAAGCTGAGCAAATGTCAGGTGGGTATGGCAGAGGTCTCCTACCAAGGACATAGAGTGGAGAGTGGTAAGATAAGGCCAGAACCTGCCAAAATGGAAGCTATTCAGACATGGCCTGCACCTGTTACCAAAAAACAGGTGAGGGCATTCTTAGGGACAGCAGGGTACTACAGAAGATTCATTCCCAATTATAGTACCATAGCTGCTCCCCTCACAGATCTGACAAGGAAGAACAGGCCAGATAAGGTAGTGTGGACCCCAGCATGTGAGCAGGCATTTCAGAAGCTTAAGGAAGATTTGGGAGGACCCCCTTTGTTAGCCAGTCCAGACTACAGCAAAGACTTTCTTGTGCAGGTGGATTCTTCAAACTATGGGGTGGGGGGCTGTACTTAGCCAGATTTCTTCAGAGGGAGAAGAGCACCCAGTGGTTTATCTCAGTCATAGGCTCCAACCCAGGGAGGAATGCTATGCAGCGGTAGAAAAGAAATGTCTAGCCATAGTGTGGGCCCTACAAAAACTTCAACCTTATCTGTATAGAAGAAAATTCACTGTAATGATAGATCACAACCCTCTAACATGGTTAAACAGAGGCAGTCAGCAAAATGCCAAGTTGCTAAGATGGAGTCTGGGGTTGCAAGCATATGATATGTCAGTGCAGCACCGCAGTGGGAGTAGCAATGCCAATGCAGATGGGCTCTCAAGACAGGGAATGGGATGGGGTACACCCAGATAGACCTGACACTCTCAAGCAATGTTTTTCAAGGTGCACTTGAAAAACTTGCTTGAGTTCCCCGGGGGGGGGGGGGGGTGTGATGACTGGGGAGAGATGGGCGAAGGCTGCCAGCCTAGCCAAATAGAATTTGATATATAATTCTGGCATTTGTAAATAAATGTAAAATACAGGCATGTGTTCTTGAATGTAAAAGAATACTGTGAAATGTGGAATTAAGTATATTAGAGGGTCAGCCCAGGTTGGAAGGTTTGGAGACAAAGCCAGAGAGGCAAGATTACATTGGTTTGGACATGTGCTGAGGAGGGATGCTGAGTATATTGGGAAAAAGATGCTAAGGATGAAGCTACCAGGTAACAGAAAAAGAGGAAGGCCTAAGATAAGGTTTATGGATGTGGTGAGAGAGGACATGCAGGTGGTTGGTGTGACAGACCAAGATGCAGAGGACAGGAAGAAATGGAAACAGATGATCCGCTGTGGCGACCCCTAATGGGAACAGCTGAAAGAAGATGATGATGATGACTGTGAAATGTAGAACTGCAAAATATGTGACAATATTGCACTCTACTGGCCCAGTGAAGCATGTTGTGACCCTTTCATGTTAGAATTCGGCTCCAGTGTGTCTGGATGAAGGCTTCATGCCTACTGTTTTAAGGCTAAAGTTTATGACCAGAATTTAGATGTGGAATGTGCTTTATTGCTCTGGTTTCTGTTAGAATATACATGTGAAATGTCTTCTATTGTTGTAAGTTTCTGAGCAGGTGTTAGATTGCTAAATAATGCAGTTTGTTTGCCTGGGAAAACCAAAGTGTCAAAATGATATAATTTGGGAGGGCCTTAGAGACATGTTTGTTAGTAATGTTTAAACACTATTTCTCACAAGAGACTGGAAGCATTTTGATCTTCAATATCTAACTCAGCACTCCGCCTAAGCTTACATGTACGTTTCTAGTACTGCGATTTCTTGTAGGAATAGTTAAAGCTAGTAAAGATTAATTAGGTATTTTGCATTGAAATCAGACCTGTCCTACTGTATTATTTTAAGTTTCTATGTGATCTCTGAACTCTTATATATCTCTGTGGTGTAGTAGTTTTGTCTTGTGTTTTAGTTATTTACTATTAAATATTTTAAAAACCTTCTACCTGTGGCTGGTTTGTCTAGAGATAAGCTCTAGAGTACATTGCATATTTATAGAGGTTATTGTAATAGGCCACTCTAAAGTAAGCCTTGACTGTTAGTCATACTACCACTGGATTATAATATTGCACAGTAATAACTGGACACCCTTTTAAGGGCCTTTTAGTAGCTGATATTATTAGCTGGGTGGTGGCAGTAATTACTACCGTATGATCTGGGTAAAGGGGCACAGATGGCAAATTTGTGTCAGCCTTTCCCAGGAGTGTCTGTGAAGTTGTATAAATTCTTATCTCAAAGTGTGTGTGTGCTGTGTCAGCTACGTGGCAGGGACACAAAACACTGGTTGGATAGAGAGGGTACTGGAGGTTCTAGCTTGCCCAGCTAGGTTGAGACCTGGACCCTATAGCTGTGCCAGTGGGAAGTCTTACTGGGGACCTGGTGAGCAAGGGTGCAACCAGCCCCAGACTGACTGTGATCTCTGTGTGCACTTAAGGGAAATTGTACTTTACTGTGTGTATTAGTTATCCTTTCCTCTTCTCGGAGATTACCTCCCTGGTGTTAGTGGTGAGGACTGAGGCTCCTTGATTGCTGGGCCAGGGCATGGCCATCACACATGTCTTCAAACAGGATGGCATGCATTTGTCAAAATCACACAGTAAAGTACAAAATCAGGGAAGAGAATTTTTGCAGCAGATATTTTGCACTATTTGACAAACACTAGGCAAGATTTTTGACAGGATGTAAATTTAGCAGTTCACAGATAAGAACATTTGTTGCATTTCTGATGGCTGTTAATGCTAGGAGTATTAATAATAAAGTTTGTATTTTTTTATTGGAAAATTTGCTACATTCCCACAAGATTGATGCTGAATTGTTTGTGAAACATGATTAAAGAACAATGACTATAAACCAGTTCTGTCAGGGTATAAATGTATTTATTGTAATAGACATTCTAACAAAAAATCAGGTGGAGGTGTTATGATAGGGATTAAAGATATTTATGAGATCTGTGATTATTCAGTAATAACACAAATGCTATTGACTGTGTAACTGTGACAGTAAAGACAACCCTGTAACATACAACAATTGTTGGAGTGTATAGACTACCAAAGTCATGTGTTGATGACCTAGAGGAATTCATACATTTCTTGTATGAAACACAGAATGGAAGAATAAAATCAGATGCGGACTTACATTTACCAGAAACAAACTGGAATAATATTGATCCAAGAACATTAGTAAGGAAATTATTCACAGTGTATGTTCAGGAACAACAATTGCTTTAGATTGTAAAAATAAAAACTACCAGTGAATGAAACATACTAGACATTGTGTGTGTTCCTAAAGAAATTACTGTTAATTCAAGTTAAGTTTTCCATCATCGATGTGCAGTGGCATTGGGATTATAAAGGTTAATTTGTTGATGTCTATATTATCTCGCCGAAATAGCAATACAGCAATGCCTTTTCACTGACATCAAAACATTGATCCACCACTTCCGTGAACATTCAGAACACTGATTCTTTTCCAAGGGAAAAAATCATTTGTCCATCCACACAGAAAACACCATACCTAACATTACAAAGTGGGGGGCTTCACCCCCACAAACCCCACAGCTCCCACAGCCCTCCACACCTCCCTAACTAAATATACCAACTCCAAGATTGCTCTACAGTGGGGAAAAGGGCAATTACATGGCGACAGCCAAGTGATTTTTTTTCCTTGTAAAAAAATCGATGTTCTGGCCGTTCGTGGAAGTGGTGGATCGGTGTTTACGTGTCACTGAAAAGGCATTAATTGTGCTGCCGTTTCCATGACATAATATAGAACCATTTGTTGCTAGATAATTCTGCCAAAATGAAATCTAAACCATTTCACAGATGGTTAATTACAGATTATGTGTAACTGTAACAGTCTCTGTGTAAAATTAACTGGAGTGGTGTGTTCAGTGGTAAAACTGCAGATGGAATGTGGAAACTTTTGAAAGAGGAATTATTTGAGTGCAAAAATTCAAAAAATGTTTAACATCAGGATCTGGACATACAACATCAGGGGGATATATTTCCATAACAACAAGATACCTGATTAAGGTGAGAGACAAAAAAAATATAAGAAATGGAAGAGAGGTCAAACTACAACATTGAAAATTAAAATAGACAAGCTGGACAAAGAAATTAAGCATGGTGTGAGCCAAGATAAAAAAAAAAAAAATGAAGAAAATGTATATAAAGGGCTTCCCCATTCAGAAGCTCAAAATACTGAAATCTCGATTTTCAGTATTTCAAGCCCAAGAAGCTGAATCCACATAATAGCAAAATTTTAAAAGTGTGAAATTCAAAACCTCTATTACCGGAGGTTTTGAATTTCGTGCTTCTAAAGTTCCGCTATGGTTATGTATTCAGGTAAGTGTGTGTGTGTGTGTGTGTGTGTGTGTGTGTGTGTGTGTGTGTGTGTGTGTGTGTGTGTGTGTGTGTGTGTGTGTGTGTGTGTGTGTGTGTGTTAAGGAATTTGGGTAGGGGGCTGTGGTGTGTGTCAGTGTGTTTTGTTGCTGTGATTTGTGTGTGCGAAGAGAAAGTAGCCAATGTGGTGGTGTTTTGTGTGTGTTTGTATGTAGTGCGACCTTTGGAGTAAGAATATTTAAGTAGGGGGGTGTGAGGGGCGCAGTAGTAGAGTGATTGTGTGTGTTTATGTGGTGGATGGTGTGTGTGTGTGTGTGTGTGTGTGTGTGTGTGTATGTGTTTGTGTGTGTGTAATAAAACGGTGAAATTCAAAACTTCCAGTTTTCGAGGTTTTGAATTTTGCAGTTTTTAGTTTTCATTGTTTTGTGGATTCCACTTCTTGGGCTCGAGATACTGAAATTCGAGACTTCAGTATTTCGAGCTTCTGAAGTGAATCTATATAAAGATATTAAGCATAATAGGAAACCTCTTTTTAAAGATACATAAGATGTGGAAGAAGTAAAGACATATAAACTGATAAACTGTGTGCAGATTCTAAAATTTATTTTCAGACACAACAGATTATACATATATATAGAAAATCTTATGCAAAGCAGTTTGGCTCCACAAAGGCGGTGATAAGTTGTCCTAGTAACATCCAGGTAACCTCAGATACTGGAATCAAATTAGATTATATTGAAAAAGAACTGCACAAATTGGAGCCAAACAAAGCACAGGGAGGAGGCAGAATTAGTAATAATGACATGAGAACACTTCAGCAAGAACTTACAGTACAATTATAATTATTATTTACTAGGTCATATAAATATGAAGAGATTCCTCAAGATTGGAGAGATGTGCTTTCTTTAAGGAAAAGGGATGTAGTACAAACCCAAAGTCATATAGACCCTTAAGTCTACTTTTATGATGTAGAAAAATAATAGAGAAGGTAATCTTGGATAAGTTATTGTCAGAATTGAATAGGCTGAGACTTTTAACCATATATAAATATACATGCATATGTTGAAAATAGATCTATTACCAGCTGTAACATGATGTTCTGTATCAATATAATAACAGCTATGAATGAAAATTGTGCTGTGATTTAATTCATATAGATTTAACTTCAGCATTTGACAGGGTCATACACAAAACACTGATTAATAAATTAGAACAACTAGGTATCGATATACTCTTGATATGATGGAGAACTGCATGGCTAACAAATAGGACATGACAAGTATCATACAGCAGTTGAACAGGTGAAATTCTTGATTACAGTCAGGATGTTCCACAGGGCACTGTCCAAGGCCCTTACTTATTTAGATTGTATCTTTCAGCCTTAACTTTTTCATCTGAGGTATTCTACAGTCTATAGGCAGATGACCTGAAATCGGGTAAACTTATTACATGTGCTGCATGCAAGGGTGCCCGCAGGCAGGTGCAAGGGGGTGCATTTGCACCCCCCCCCAGAACAGGCTGATCAGGAGATTAATTTTCTTTTAAATTAAAAAAAAAATATATATATATGGGTCTACTTCAGAAGATCGACAGACCATTTGATCGACGTTCATTTGCTCAACAACCAGTATTCAAGGCACTTAACAGGGATTTGCCCCCCTCCCCAATGTTGTGTGACCCTGGAGTTGATTTATATAGTTAGGGTGTGTGTGTGGAGCACAGCCCCCCACATTGGTGTGTGGGGTGCGAAGCCCCCATCTATTTCTGTTTAAAACATGAAAATACAACAAAAAATACACATTTTAAATGAAAAGTAAGGATGTGGTGTGTGCATTGTATTTATATGCACTCTATGGTTTATACCTTATATATTAATATCAGCATGATATAACAGTGAATGTAGTGATTGATGTCTTGTCGAATTCGTGCACCAATGAAGGAGGAAATTTTGAGATCGATGCCCTTAAAAAGGTAGAACGTTCTGATGTGGTAATTCTATATATGTGCATATGACTTAATGATGCATCATATTTGATGGAATATTTCTTTAATGCAATGTTCTACTTGTGTAAATAGTTTATTTCTGCAAATGATTATGTTGCATATTGAAGTGATGGACAGCTAATATATACTAGATGGCTGCTCAAATATTGCAGCATGCGTTTAGACACTGAATTAGTTGAATATGTATTGTAACTCACTGAACAGCTATGGGGTTAGACCTGTTATTTAAAGGTGATGAACTGGTATATTTTAGTGAGTAGTTGTTTTATTTATGAAAATGATGTATGGTTAGAGTAAATATGAATGCTATATTTTAAAAATACGTGTTATACTGCTTTAAGATGTGTCGTGCTGCACGTAGTTACATCACCACTCTTTTTAAAAGTGTTTGAATTTGGAGATGGCAGTGTACGGATTATTATAAGCACCTGTGAGTATGTTCTTAAATAGTGAGCATTGATGAAATGTTTTTTTATTGTTTTGTGTCTATGGTCTGAGGAAGCAACTTAGTGGTGAAAGCGCTAATCGTAATAAAGCAGTTTGTTCGTTTTTAACTTTCAGAGTCATTTCTATATGAGAGAAGAGATAGAACTGTGCTTCGTTCCACTGTGACTTTTTTGCTTATTGTTGGGCTATGTAGGGTTATGGTTGTAACTGTCTGGATGTCTGTGAGAGAGTGAGTGTGTGTGTCTGTGGAATGGAATGACTGCAGCTGTCTAGATGTCCGAAAGTGTGTGTTACAAGTGCATGAATACCAGTATGTGTATTACACTAAATGATCTATTGAATAATAGTAACCAAGCAACTATATGACAAACGTTTTAGAAAGATTATGGAATCGGTTTAGATATGGAGCTTTCTTCAGTTTGGAAAGGGTGACATTTGGTCCTTACCATTTGCCTGATGGCAATAAATAGGAAAGAAAAATCAGAAATCTGGATAAAAATAGTATGCCACTAAGAACTGACCAAGATTAATAGGAGTTCCTATACTGGACTGT
Source organism: Protopterus annectens (assembly GCF_019279795.1). Taxonomy (NCBI): domain Eukaryota; kingdom Metazoa; phylum Chordata; order Ceratodontiformes; family Protopteridae; genus Protopterus; species Protopterus annectens. The sequence goes on along the minus strand of NC_056741.1, from coordinate 175,488,619 downwards.
GATAAAGAAGAAGATTAGGAAATTATGCAATGTATATCAATTACATAATGGCCTAGTGAAAATGTGTAACTGGAAAAAAGATAATATAATCAAGTTTGATAGATGTAAGAAGTTATTGCCAGAATACAGAACAAAATCAGATGAAAGATTTTGCTTTAGGTTTGACATTAACATGTTAATGAATTTGGGGCAATGAAACATTCTTAATTTCTTATGTAAAATATCTGTAATGCTTGAATAAGTGATACTAAGAAAAGTGCAGTGACAGAAATGTAATTTGTTTGCAGATGCAAAGTAGCTTTTCACAAAAAATTATACATATTGACATGTGTATCAATAATGAGGATACATACTGATAAACAATGGATACAGGATGGCTTAATAGGAATATAAACAAAGCATATGAAAATAAAGCAATGGTTCAGATGGTGCATTCACTAGGATTGTAAGAACAGAGCACTTAGGCTGTTTTGACCCTGAATATCATCAGTAACAAATCACTTCCCAGTGTGGATAAAGGAACAATAGCTTATGAAAATACAAATCAAACTCTGCATATTAGGTGCAGCGATATTAATCATGGGGTTGAGATCATATATGTGAAGCAAGACTTTAGCTACAATAGACTTCGAAAATGTGGAACAACACACTTTTGGTGAAGGCAAATCAGCTTTAACAAATCATGTAAATATTTAAAAGATGCAATGAATAGCAGGTTGTCTGTGTCTTCAGTTTACCTGTACAGTTCTAGTTCCTTTGAGTTGTTCAGCCATAATTTCTTAATAACAAAATGTAAGAATATTACAGAATATAAAGGACTGCCAAATAAGTAATGGGATACTTGAATAGAAGTCATCCTAGAGTAACATTACAGAAAAGAAAAATGGACTAATTAAATAATCCCCCGGATTCATGAAGCTCGGTGCAAGGCCGGTGTAAGGCTTGCACCGGCCGTGCAGCGTATATATGGAGTAGTAGCACCATATGCATATTAATGAAGGCGTGCAGCCGCCACAGCCACGTGCATAGGAAACATGCGTGAGTGCATAGGGTGTACTGAAGTTGCAGAGGGAGGCGTGTCAATGTCGGCTGTCGATGAGCAACCAAAACTGCTGAATAGTATAATCCGCCTACAGTAATACTCGCACCTATCAGTGTCCGTGGATACTGAAACGTATACAAAGCATGCAAGATAGTCCCTGCGAACAGAAAATGAAGAAGCAAACACAAATGCACGATATGGAATAACAGGTCCCTACCCTTGAACAAATGACAGAAAAAACGCATGTCCATGGTCCAACGTAGTGTTTATAGCTATACCATGTGGAAGTGAAACATATCATATGCTAGGGCGCTGCCAGGAGGTACGTCCAGCCCAATGGAGAGGGTCACCAGCTGACCCATAATGTGAGGGAGGGTACATAGCTGTGCAGATGTGTCCATAACAAAATACACGAGGAGAAAAGTAGATATATGTAGTGACTGTCATGTCCAAATCATATCCCACAAGGGATGTAATAGTCACATACAAAAGGTATGTCTGTATCCCACATAACAAATGTGATAGGGAATAGAATACACATGTAAATGAATCAGGAGCATAGAAACAGCTACAACAATAAGGACACATGTAGGCCGAAAGGAACAGTATGACCCGTACCATCGACTAAGAATACCACCTGTCCCACTTTCGGCGACAGTACCGCTATGCCAGATGTGTCCTGACATAAGCATGTAAACATGGCAAATGTGCAGAGATTATAGGACATAATTATCGCTCAGACATCATGTAATAGTGGCATTAAACAGTTGTTCTCCACACGTATATTACATAAATGTCATAAGAAAAAGAATAAGCCACTGAAATGCTACAAGACTAAAGCTTAGATATAGGCAAGAGTTGTAAGTTCTATCTGCCGAACTGACCGTGGGTATGTCTCGGCATGGAAAATGTGTTGTGTCCACCGCAAATGTTACATTGCGGCCAATTGAAAAGGTGGAAACAGTACCGTAGACTGTGGAGCATTGTCCACAACAGTCGGATATGTGGAAGGAATAGCATGGACATCGGAAAAGGTGCCATCCCCCCAATGAGTACAACAGGTGTGCAAATCCCGGGAGTCATCGGTAGAAGCCAAACTAGTATGTGACACAACCAAATGGGTAGTACCCGGGTATACCAACTAAGTAACGAAAGTGAAGTATGGGCGTGTACCTATGTGTGTGAGGTATAGCACGTGGGAAGCAAACATGGCAGGGTAGTCCACACAACCATAAAGGTACCCGACACCTGTTGGGCAGTCAATGTGCTACTTTGGCCATGTCATGGCCCAACAACAAAAGTAGTGAGCTATCAGATGTGAGTAATTTGCATGTGAGGGGTGGATGGGTAATGGTAAAACCCGCAAAGGTGATACTGTGTCATATGCAGAAAAGGTGAACCAGAGGTATAGGAGGGGGCAGCGGGTGAATTGGACATAAACACAAACACATGGAGAAACAGCTGCAAGATGAGCAGACAGGCCATAGTGTAGAACACAATCCCACAAACATATGTATCATGTAAATGTGCGATCAAAATGTATAGATATGTCACCGTCACATACCTACAGGTTGGTCCTGATGGAACTGGCCATAACAAATGCAACACACCTGGCTGCATAATGGGCTACCCAGCATACCCTCCACATCACACAACCCAGCCCGTAACAGAACATCCACCAAATCCACCGACGCGGGCCCACTGGTCCGTTGCAGACACAGCTACACATACCGACCCCTACGCATATGTAGTAGGTATTGTCACCCTAGGCAGTGTCAGGATAGCAAACCATGTATTCCCTACATGTTAAACCCCCTGCACATTTTCATAAAGCCAAAATACATTTCAATATCGTTTCTGTGTGGAATGGTCCAATTTCTGGAATATCCCTTATGGGATAAGTAACCTGTGTAAATAGTAGAACGGGTATGATGACAAGATGTCCAATCCTGTACATATCTGGACACAAGTCAGAATGTGAAGTACAGGTCCAAGACACTGTCCAGACCTGAGTGGTCATGCATAACCCAGTACCCAGGATAAAACACCTTCCCGTGACGCACATGTCCCCACACAAATATGCGGGAGAATATATCGCACACTCGCATAGTGGCAAACAGCAGAAGGGTGAGGAAGACACCTGACATTAACAGGAGAACCCTGAGGAAGTGCGAGGGATACCTAGTGTGTGCCGGCATGACCGACCATACCTGACAACCCGTGTGAGTTAGATATCTGGACAGAGCCGTGACTACAAGTGAGACAAAGGTACAACAGCAGGTACAATATGTAAAGACAGCTGTTAGAAGTTATTTATGTATGTGCAGTCTGAGTACCCGGGAAGTCCACTGGGCGAAGAAGTGCCCAGTAACAGCGGAGGCCCGGGTAGAAAAGCCCCCCAAGCAATACAAGGAAATAAAGGCTACATAATGTTAAAGGTAAAATACAAGGGTAAAAGGCATACAGTCAGGAAATACACATGCATAACATGTGCATAATAAGACAGTGCAAATCCAGAGTTTGTAGTGGTAATACAGAAATGTACAACAATGACATACTGGAAGTCAAGTGAGTGTCAGCTAAGTCTGGTTAAGCTGGAGGGTAGAGAGGAGCAGGAGTATGGAGAGCTCAGAGGAGTGAGATCCATAGAATGTATAACAGGTGCAAGCAGGAATATATCCATGTGGATGGATAAACATAGATATATCATAGAATGACAGTTTGCACAATGGCATTAATGTCCGGAGTATGAAGTCTGAAACTCAACTGTCTGCCAGCATGTCCCGACATCTGTCCCTAATGCCGAGCTACTGCTGTGCCAGAACACAACAGCGTATTACAGAGGTTCATACCATATCACTCAACTGTCCAGATATTCGCAGAATGACCTGAGTGTTGGCTCATAGTGTTGTGTGCCTCCGACAACCTGCATCTGTCCGGTAAATAGGTGTGGATTGATGTCATGAAATAATGAGCATTAAGTATAGCACTCCACATCCCGTTGAAGAGTCATGACAATGCAAAACCTAGTATTCTATCAATGTTATAAGCTTGTAAGGAAACTAGTTAAAATGTGTCCCTCTTACTCTCCCCATCATTTAGGGTTTGCTCAGATTTGTTGCTCAAAGAGGTCGAGCGGTATGGTCTGTAAATATGTACAGTAACAAGCCATGACATTTGTGTAATATACAACTGCATACCTGTAGTCACAACATGTCCAAGAAAATAATCCCTGTATGAATGAATACAGGTAATAGTCAAATGTGAATGGGAACACCCCCCCCCTCACCATGGAGTATGGACCGTAACAACCCTACCCATAATATGTACAGCCAACAGAATAAGCTCCTGATAGGTGCCCAAACACATGTGTCTATAAATACAGGTAAAATGTTCATAATAGGGAGATGCTCCCTGTCCACATGCTTCATCTGACATTTGAACTCGGCCAGGGAAGTTCCGTTCACCAGGCGGACAAGCCCATACCCAGATCACTACATGAACACCCTGACAATCATAAACGTGTATGTGATACGACTATATGCCCTGGTGTTCTGCATATCCTCGGAGTGATTAACAATGCAGCTGGGGTCCACAGCAGTAGGCAATACGGAATGTATAATATGTAGTACCGCATTTCCCACAGCAGGGGAATGGATGCCTGTGTTGTAAGTGAAGCGGTGAGGTGTATGTTGATGTAGCTAAGTACTATGGGTATGCATATCAATGAGGCAGAACAGCAACAGAATACTGTTTCCGGCATCCGTCCAACATGAATGCAGTCCCGGTTGACCTACGACCACTGCAGATATCCCTGTAAAGTGTAATGAATGCGTTCATGCTGTACACACACTTAAATACGTAAAGGTGAACCGTGTGTTTCACACCAGTCCGTAAACCAGACTACAGATGAGTAAGTGTTACGGCCAGACGTATGAAAGGCTGTGCAAGCACACATTTATTAAACAGATGTAACCCACAACATGTAAATGCAAGTGCGCCTGTGCGTGTGTGATCCGCTCACAGCATAGTAAATGAATGCTGTTTCCCCCACGTTAGATATACATGGCTCAAACCTGTTAACCCCATAAAGTATGAAACCGGACAAAGGCATGCAAACAAACAAATAGGGACAAACCCCAGATATGTGCCAGAACAAACATAGAAAGTGGATAGAATAACGGGTATGTCAGTAGCATGGATTCTCAAGCACACATTTATTAAACAGATGTAACCCACAACATGTAAATGCAAGTGCGCCTGTGCGTGTGTGATCCGCTCAAAGCATAGTAAATGAATGCTGTTTCCCCCACGTTAGATATACATGGCTCAAACCTGTTAACCCCATAAAGTATGAAACTGGACAAAGGCATGCAAACAAACAAATAGGGACAAACCCCAGATATGTGCCAGAACAAACATAGAAAGTGGATAGAATAACCGGTGTGTCAGTAGCATGGATTCTCTGAAGGGTATGCAGTCGTAACCTGAACTGCTTGCCAGTATTTCCTAATGTAAGTCTTAAATGAAATGCCACTACATTGCCAGATAGACACAAGTTTATGAAAAACACATCGAAGATAAAGAGGCAACCAGCTGTACACTCTGCGACAATCTGTACAGTGGAAAGGTATGGTATGGATATAGATATATGTGTATACGGGTCCATGTCATATGGTCGACTGTTCATTTGACCTAACTGTCATTTGGTCGACAGTTCATTTGATCGACAAGAATTATAGGTGGGGGGCTTCACCCCCACACCCCCCAATGTGGGGGGCTGTGCCCCCCGCCCCCCCTAACTATATATATCAACTCCAGGGTCGCGCAACATTGGGGAAGGGGGCAAATGCTTGTCGATCAAATGAACTGTCGACCAAATGACATTTAGGTCAAATGAACAGTCGACCATATGACATGGACCCGTGTATACATATAATCCACAGACGTAAACCAAAGCAAATTATGAAATGAGGACTGTACATGTATATATGTGTACACAACAAACATATGTCCCGCAGATATGACATATGTACATAAATAGGCCACAGCATAGCTAATATGGGTAGATAAACAGACATGCACGAAAGGTGAATAAACCGCCGCCTTCCAAACCATTGGCCAGAAAGTGACAGTCCAGCAAGTTCTACACTTTAAACATACATATAGGTGTCCATTGCAGGACCCCAAAAATTGATCCATACGTAGTGTCAACCGTCATTGATGCAAAATAAGTGACCTCAGCAAATACGATATAGCTGTACATGCAACAGTAGCAGGTGCAAAGGTAATGACACATGTGTCGATAGAATGTATGACGTACTAACTGATATCCGGAGAGTGGGGAGTGCATATAAGTGTCTCCACACTTCAGTACCGCTCACATTAAACATGTGTAATGGGTACTGTGGAGGGGTGTCAGGTATGGGAATCATGGGTATGCAGAAATGGGCCTAGGTGTTGTTTGGCAGAGATTTAGTAGGCCTGCCCTGTGGGAGTGATGTGGGTATAGCACACGCCTATATTCTCAATAATGGGGCAAACCATCCACTGGATATTGCGTAAACCATTGTGGGAATATGTAGGGCCCTATATCAGTGTCATATAGGCGATTATCATGGATGGACATGCGTACGACCAAGATGGTAACCATAACTGGCAAAATGCCAGAATAAGACAGCTGCACTAAGGCATAGTACATGAAATACAAATAGGGACTATATTAGATATACCCCAGACAAAGTCAGAACGTTGATAGAATACTGGCGTAGCCAGGAATACAAATGTTATGAGTGTTACTAATCATGACATAGAAACGTCAGTCACTATTATCTAACCGCACAGTTCGTAATGCCTTGCCAGTAATTTACCAGAAAGGCACATTACTATGACAAATGTAACAAGAACAAAGGTCAAACGTCAGGGCGGTTACCCATAATGTGTACAGGTTAGGGGTATGAAGGTAACCTGTCCAAAATACATGTATAGAACTAGTGATACTAGGTGGACAGGTGAGAAGAAAGACATCAGGACAAATGACAAAACATGTACAAGTCATACGCATGTACTCCAACAAATGTGAATGGCAACGTATGCCCTGTAAAAGTCAATGTGGAAGGTTAATAGACTCAAAAGAAATGTGTCCCAGAGGGTGTCATGCAGTGTCACCATTACAATGTCCAGTCCCCCATACTCGTACGTGAGCTCTGCCACTGACGGAAAGCGCAAATACCTGCGTACACATACGGTACATGATAGACTAATTAGTGTGGATAAGCAGCTGCTGGTCTGTGTGAGGAATACAACCCTCTGGGTGGGTGTGTCCTGCAATATAAATGTAATGACATGTGGCCTGTGATGCTGCCATACAGTGTGTGTATTGGTGTCAGAAAGTTGATATCTTGTATCAGACACATACTCCGCAACTGTACAGATTTACGCAGAATGTGCAGAGTTCTGCCTCATATGTTTGGTGTGTTCCACGTAACATCAGTACCATTCTGGCAAATTCCTGATAACTGAAGTCATGAAATAATGACAAACATGTGAGTTTAAGACACCAAATCCGTCAGAAAAGTCATACTAATGCAAAACCTATTATTGTGTCAACTATCTACGTTTGTAAGAGCAACATGTCAATACTGCCCCTATGTGTCCCACTATCAGTTAAGGCTTTGTCCAGATGTTTGCTCTAGGAGGTGGAGTGGTTTGATCAGAAACAGATGCATGTGTGCGGAAACAGCATTATCGACTGCAAGATAACGCAGAAGGTATGAAAAGTGCTGCAGTAGGATGTTCAGTACTGTCCGCAGGTATGTGCTGACATGTCAAATGACACAGCAGTCTACATGAAGTACCTATAGGGCTGTCACCTTTACAAATGATGATAGTGGGACATACTCACAGCCATGCACTCAGCACAAATAGACATACACACAGCAAAACTAGGCCATGATACATGAAGCCTCCGACGTGTATGAGTAGAGTGAGAGTACAGCAAGGATAGATGTCTGTCAAACTATACAGCAAACGCCTGTAAGGGTGTGTAACACCGCCCGTAACATGGACGTTGCATGGACAATGTTGGGATTTGCAACATACCCCATTGGTATGTGAAAGCTATGCAAATATGCGATACATGAAACAGTCAGCTGTCCATGCAAGAGCAGAGTTATGGGCAGAAAATATCTATATATATATAGAGAGAGAGAGAGATACAGACATACACATACAGACACACACACATGGCAGGGTTGTGAGCAGAACACAAATGTAACCATTGTACCACACAACAGCATTACGCAGTGATAGAACGTGCAACCATGAGTAGTAGATCACAGAAATCACACAGGCATATGTCTAGACTGTAGACAGCGGCATCAAAGGCAAAGACGCCGCACAGATGTTATGGTGAGTGAATACTGTAAAAGCAATGTACTGTTGTCATGCAGCTGGAAACACACATACACACTTGGCAGGGCTGGGAATCAAACTTACACATAACTACCCTATCAAACTACAGCATGACGCATTTACAGAACGTGCTACCGAGATTACTAAACACAGCAGACCCACAGGCATTCTTCTAGGTGCGTGTCAACATCCGCAAAGGCAAAGACGTCAGCAAGATAGATCTGTGGTGCGAAGCGTCTAAAAGCATAACCTGAGTCTCCAGGCAGACGGGAGCATGCACATGCACACACACACACACACACACACACACACACACACACACACACACACACACACACACTTGGCAGGACTGGGAATCGAACTTACACCTAACTACCCTATCACACTACAGCATGACGCATTTACAGAACGCGCTACCAAGATTACTAAACACAGCAGACCCACAGGCATTCTTCTAGGTGTGTGTCAACATCCGCAAAGGCAAAGACGTCAGCAGGATAGATCTGCGGTGCGAAGCGTCTAAAAGCATAACCTGAGTCCCCAGGCGTTTGGGAGCATGCACACACACACACTTGGCAGGGTTGGAAATCGAACTTACACCTAACTACCCTATCACACTACAGCATGACGCATTTACAGAACGCGCTACCGAGATTACTAAACACAGCAGACCCACAGGCATTCTTCTAGGTGCGTGTCAACATCCACAAAGGCAAAGACGTCAGCAGGATAGATCTGCAGTGCAAAGCGTCTAAAAGCATAACCTGAGTCCCCAGGTGGATGGGAGCATGCACACACACACACTTGGCAGGGTTGGGAATCGAACTTACACCTAACTACCCTATCACACTACAGCATGATGCATTTACAGAACGCGCTACCGAGATTACTAAACACAGCAGACCCACAGGCATTCTTCTAGGTGCGTGTCAACATCTGCAAAGGCAAAGATGTCAGCAGGATATATCTGTGGTGCGAAGCATCTAAAAGCATAACCTGAGTCCCCAGGTGGACGGGAGCATGCACACACACACACACACACACACACACACACACACACACACTTGGCAGGGCTGGGAATTGAACTTACACTTAACTACCCTATCACACTACAGCATGACGCATTTACAGAACGCGCTACCGAGATTACTAAACACAGCAGACCCACAGGCATTCTTCTAGGTGCGTGTCAACATCCGCAAAGGCAAAGACGTCAGCAGGATATATCTGTGGTGTGAAGCATCTAAAAGCATAACCTGAGTCCGCAGGCGGATGGGAGCATGCACACACACACACACACACACACACACACACACACACACACACACACACACACACACACACACACACACACACACACTTGGCAGGGTTGGGAATTGAACTTACACCTAACTACCCTATCACACTACAGCATGATGCATTTACAGAATGCGCTACCGAGATTACTAAACACAGCAGACCCACAGGCATTCTTCTAGTTGCGTGTCAACATCCGCAAAGACGTCAGCAGGATATATCTGTGGTGCGAAGCGTCTAAAAGCATAACCTGAGTCCCCAGGTGGACGGGAGCATACACACACACACACACACACACACACACACACACACACACACACACACACACACACACACACACTTGGCAGGGCTGGGAATCGAACTTACACCTAACTACCCTATCACACTACAGCATGACGCATTTACAGAACGTGCTACTGAGATTACTAAACACAGCAGTCCCACAGGCATTCTTTTAGGCACGTGTCAACATCCACAAATGCCAGGACGCCGGCAGGGATTGTATAGAGAGTGTACAATCAGACATAGTACTGTCCCACGGTAGACCTATACAACCACACGGCAGTGGTGTACTCGGGGCAATTATACATGTATGGAGCACTACAACAACAATACATAGACACAGTATGCACCACAGACAGTACACCCTTCCAGATAGTCACCCAGTGTGTACTCGGTAGGCATCCATCCTGACGTTGAAGACGGACATCCGTTGCCTGGATGACCACCATGGCAATACAGGATGTCAACGGCCATGCCCATGCACAGAGGGACATCACGCCACAAGGTGTCACTGGCCATGGCTGCACACCTGGTAATATACGCCAATTCGGACTGTACTGTGAGTCCATCTACACAACGTGTACTGGGCATGCTCACACTTAGCTGTTGCAAAGGGCCGCCTTGCATGCAGATGGAGTGTAAACACGGAAGGTCTCAGTTTGGACTGTACCTTGTGTCCATCTACACAACGCATAGGACTGTACTGTGTGTCCATCTACACAACAGCATACTGGGCATGCTCACACACTTAGCTGTTGCAAAGCGCCGTCTTGCATGCAGATGGAGCAAAACATGGAAGGTCTCAGATTGGGCTGTACCATGTGTCCATCTACACAACTGCGTACATGAACTGTACTGTGTGTCCATCTACACAACAGCATACTGGGCATGCTCACACACTTAGCTGTTGGAAAGGCCTGTCGTGCATGCAGATGGAGTGTACACACAGAAGGGCACAGTACAGAAGGGCACAGTAAGGTATAAATGTCCTCACGCACAGGGCGGTCACACATGCAGTGACCTGTACACACACAGCTGCCATCACAGCTGTCACAGGTGCAGGTCACACACATACACACTGCAGTGTACACTGTAGCTGTCAAGTCATCACCATGTCGTCGGTGCAGCACTACACAGCCTTACAGTACCACAACACCATGTGACACATGACCACTGGGCTGTACAGAGGTGTACACCAGCTGTGCAGTGTACACATGTACCAACAGGCATCCAACAGGTGTTATGCATTGCAATGATACCAGTATACATGAACAGGTTGGTTCAAGACATACCACGGCCCTTACACAGCTGTGACACCTGACTGTTGCTGTACACCAATGAACACACGTCTGGATATGTCATACATGTGATTGTGTGGATGTGTGCATGGACTGCACATGCAACACATACATACATAGCCTTTGATGTACCTCGTGCATAACAGTGGCCTAATCAATGCTACACACGCAAATGGAAGGTGGGTCCATGTCTGTTGAATGCTCACACTACAGGGGGTAGCAATATTGACTGGGACACATACCCTTGTACTGGTTGCCTGTGACACCCATGATATCATACCACAGTCCATGTGTTATGTATGTCAACACACATGTCCAACAATAGCAATGCATACAAACATGGCAACAGGAGACACATGTGACATCTGTACTGTGTATGCAGCAACCATGCATGTGCAGTGGCCGATGTCCATAACATAGTTGCACCTAACTACGACATGCAGTCGCAATGCAGACCCATCATTGACACCTGTATACGGTGACATACAAACAGCACGTATGGAGGGATGTGTGTACATAATGTAGTGAACCACCTGTGTAGATGTATGTGTGCAGGGGGTGGCTCACAGCTGTGTCACACACCATCATATCATGCCATGTGCAAACAGTACGCTATGTCGCTGTTACGTGATGGTGCTGACATAATGCATACACAGCGGTCAGGTGTTACCAACTATATGTCACATGGCACCTGTAACACCTACAACCTCC